>NW_015506133.1:122532-131858 GCF_001515645.1 Sinocyclocheilus grahami
TAAGGTTGTTTTTGCCACACGTCCTAATTACAACAAATTGATTTTCATAATGTCACTTTGTTATGCTCTATAAACATTCAAGGCATTGCCAAGAAACACATGCATGTACAAAAAAGTCTAAAGCTGTGTCTCACATGATGCAATATACACTATGTACTCTAGCATCTAGTGTATGAATTTTGTAAAGTTATTTTGCATCCGAGTCTGATAGCTACACTCCTTCAGCTACGTAATTAAAGCGGTGACAGTTGAGTGCATGAAGTGTTCAACACTCCACACATAGTTTTTCCAGTTAATTAAGTGCATCATCCAGATATTTGAAGTGCACTTTTTCTCACTGGAATTTTCAGTATGCAACTTACACTATTAATTCTACAAAACGGTATAGAATAGTGCATAAGACACACCTCAAGTCAGTCTCCCAACCCTGTTTCTGGAGGCTCACCAGCAGTATTTGGAATTTTCCTTGATCTGACCCATTTATTCTAGGTCTTGGATATTCTACTAACGAGCTGATGAGTTGAATCAGCTGTGTTCAATTAGGAATAGTCTAAGGCCATGTCCACACATACACAGGTATTTTTATAAACTGAGTCTTTCCTTCTTCCGTTTAAAAAAAAATCTCTGTCCACATGAAAATGCAAACGCATGCTATGAAGCACTATCAAGAGCATGCCAAGCCAACAGGTGGCGATATAACCTCAACCGTAAAGCCATGTTGGCCAATTAGAAGCCTGAAAAAGTCTCCAGTAGGCGGAGATAACAGCGCAGGCTCCGACGGCACAAGCCAAAAACTCCGGTTTCGCTGTCTACACGATAACACTGCAACCAGAGTTTCTGAAAATCTTCACCCTGGCAGGAGTTTTCAGAAATGTTCGGTTTCGGTGACCTGGTGCTGTGTTTGCGTGTGGACGAACGGCCTAACCGCATAGACAAAGCTGCGGTTTTAAAAATAACCGTGTTCGTGTGGACAGGGCCTGAACATTTGTAGTGTTGGTGTGCTTCCAGGATCAAGGTTGGGAAACACTGCCTTAAGTTGTTCACTAATAAGATATTAAGATGTATTAGAGTGAGGGATGAGATCACATGTGACATTCATATAGTTATAAACCATTTCTTAATATGTTACCCAGCTAACAAAAAATATTTTGCCAATGTTAAATTTTGTTCAGGAAATTTAACAAAAAGCTGAGAAAATCATGGCCAATGATGTCAATGGTGAGGAAAGAGTTAAAGGAACTTTCCGTTTAGGAATGAATGTCCTACAGAAATATTTTTGTCCACTTAACTTTGTAAATACATGTGAATCAGCGTTCGTTAGAGTATAAGTAGACTGTCTGCTTAATATCTGCTAACACTTGATTTTGATTAACATTAAACTGACTATTAGTAACTTTGCAACTACATGTCAACTTATTCTACTAGCTCTAACCGTTCAGTCTACTAATAGTGTAATGAGAGTTCCCTTTCGTGGAACTTCGAACTGCGTCCTCTAGGGGTCGCTATGGGGAACGCCTCGTCGTGACCCGTGTCTGAAGCCTACATTGAAAAAACACCAACTTGTTTGGCCGGCGACAGCCATGACGTCACTACCGTCGCAACTAGTACAAAATAGGCGCCGGTAGCACACATCACCACTTTCTTCGTCTTCACTGACCGTTCTGTTTGAAGCGTGCATTCCAAAAGCAAAGTAAGACTATTTCTTTTCCTACTATGGCGAGCACTAGCGGAGCGTTTAGAAAGTGTGTACATCCGTGCCAGCGGTTCCTGACACCCGATGATTCACACGATCTATGCGTTGTTTGTTTGGGCGAGGAGCACGCACGCGATGTCTTCGAGGAGGCAATCTGCGTGCATTGCGAGAGCTTTTCGCTGAAAAAGCTCCGTTCTCGTTTGTCTCTCTTCTCGAGTGGAGAGGGACAACCATCGGTTTCCCGCGGCTCGGGACTTGCCGCTGCTGAGGCACGTGACATGTGTTTGCAAAATGACATATAGTTATTAGAATGTCTGAAGTGGACTATCAAAATAAAGTAAATAATAATAATAATCAATAAATAAAATAAAGAAAAACAACATTACATGAACGATGTATGAAAACGCTTTTGTGCCAATGTTTTCAGAACATTATTAAAGAGACAAGGTTGAATGAAAGTTCTAGCAATGTAACTGCAAGAGCGTTTGTTCAGAACACCTTGCCAGAGTGTTTGCGGAGTCTGAATTTACTGTTTTCTGACACTCCCATTTTTATACTATATATACTGTATATATATATATATATATATATAGTTAGCTGTAAAGTAAAAGTGTATTTCCTCAGAAATCCTGACAGTCCATTTGTGAGATTGTACCTCTAGTCAGTGTTTGGCACTCGGAAATCAAGACGGAAGGAATTTTTTTTTTTATTCTGCTCAAATGCTCACATTTATTTCACTTGTGCTCCTCTAGACCGTACAGTAGGTGTACTATGTTCTCATCTCAGGGCTAACCGTTAATCAGACATCGCTGTTTGTCCCGAGACAAACATTAGGAAACTTGTGTGCTCCAACAAGTCTCTAAAAGAGAAATATATACAGCTTTGGTAAATCAATCTGGCATAATTGGCTCTGTTCACTTCTCCTAGGAGGGCAAATACGGGATTCTCGGAGGCCCAATAAATGTAGCCAAGCATTTTTCTGATAAGGGAATACTCATTTTTCACGGGCGATATTTTCATTTTTTCTGTGCCGTAGACAGTTGGCATTAGATTAAACGCTAACCAGGGGTAAGCCTGCAGCAAATAGCAGAGACTTGAAGGGCAAATGCCCTCCTGAATCCATCAAATTTCCCTGGAGTTGTTCTGTGGACGCTAACGACCTTAAGCTAGCGCTCTAAAGATGGCTCTACATAGCTGTCGCCGCGCACCTCTGTGTTTTGCTTCAGTCTGCGCTGACTCTCCAGAGCTCTATTTGAGCTCTGCATTTCATTAAACGATAGTCTGCAAATGTTAATATGATAAATGCCGATCTGTTGGACGCTCTAAGCGAGATTTGTCTCAGTTTAAGACGCACCTTTGAGTGAGAAGGTGTTGTTTATTTAAAACACGGGCCAAAAATGGCTCATTCGGAGCGATTTTGCTTGGGAAGATCTTTGGAAAAATTTCACTCAGCATCTGAGTTTATCAAACCCGTGTTGATTTCAGAGCAAAAACTCAGCTTCATCTCAGCAGAGAAATACAATGCAATAAAAGTAGTGAAATAATTAAATCTGGGGTTATTTGATTTTGATTGGCTCTGGGCTCCCGGGAGACCCTAACAGGCCCGATTCTGATTCGTTATCCCGCGAGGAGAGCGAAATGAACGTCACATGTGATTGTGTCAGAGAGGAGACACGTACAGCGCTCCGTTTCATTTCTGCCAGCCGCTTGAATCTCAATGTCTTTCAGTCATGTCTTGCGCTGAATCGTAACAACGTTAAAACTATGAACTGGAATTATGCGCAAAGAAATCAGTTACGATTATGACAAATGAGCATGAAAAGTGATATTGCAGAGCATGCTTATCAAATTGCATCGTTCATCCTGCGTGTGACTGATCGCTATTGAACATAATTATATATTACGGCCGAATGATTAATTTGCAAACGGCCTGATGAAGCACACCAGAAGAAACTGCCCACAAACCACACATTGATCTTATCAAACGACAAAGCTGCCCTCCTGTTTAAAATATGCAAGCGCCAAACCCAGGAGGGATAATTAAAATAATGTATGCATTAACTCGCAAATATCGTAATGGTTTGATTTATTGAGCGTTCCCACGTCTATTTGTCTTCTCTGTTCTCTTAATGATGCCCAGAGTCACAATAAGCACACATCCTTTGGAGTGGCTCCAGTGAAGGTCACGCAGCTGTATGAGCGATGAGTCCTGCGGAGGAGAGCACCGCCACCGGCATCGGCCATCCACAACCCCAGCGCAGGCCACCGCAGGTGTGAGCGGCAGATGCCGAGCCGCCGCTAATGGCTCCGGGGCCGACTATGAGAGAAAGCCACCCAGCATGGTGGCGGAGCAGATGGGCCCGAGACTTACAGATAATGCTTGAGACAGGGTTTGGACTGCGCCGTCTTTGTGTTGCCTTCTGATCACAATATTACTGATCAAATACAGTAAATGCAACCTTGGCGAACCAAAGAGACTCTCAAAAACATTAAAAAGTAAACTAACTTCAAACTTTTGAATGGTAGTGTATCAACTTATAAGGTTTTTAGGGTGATGTAATGCTGGTGACTGGAACACATTGGTGTCTGTATTGTGAAGTACTGCCATCTAATGCTTGTTTGGGGCATTATAAAGTTTTTCATTCTAATGCTGATGCTGTCATTTAATGTATGTTGGTTTATGAGCAACGTTGTGAAGACGAACTGTTGCTCACTGCAGATGTAATGGGAACACAAAACAATTGTGTTCTCTCTCTTACAGCCATTTTTTTACTCTCCCATGTCATTCCAAACCCTGCGGAACACAAAAGAGTTATTCTGTAGAATGTCCAAGCAGCATTCCCATATAAAGCTCCCAAACTGACAGCACTTTCAGTGATTGATAGCTGCTGGTCACTGTCAGCTTTTTCAATGAAAAGCATCGACATTTAATGAACATGAGTCGAACAGGATTGGGACAAAATTAATAATTGATTCATTTTAATCTTTGCACTAACTCTTTAATACATGTCTTTGACATTCTCCCTGGTGCACATGGTCAATTCTGTCACATTTACAAAGACTAATCTAGAACATCCTAAATAATCACCGGCTTCCTTTTGGCCTGATTGTGGTTATGAAGCATCCTATTGTAGATGAGTGTTGCTGTTAAAATCCCTATAAAACAGAAGATCTGTAGTTTTCAAATTTCAGCTCCGCAAATAAATCAAGGCATGAGGACATGTAGAGACTCTGTGAAAACAATTACAGCACATTTAATTTGAAACCGGCCGGTTATGTAGAAATGCAAATATTTGGCCGATTGCTCAGAGCGGAACGGGATCCTGCCAGGTTGGGTGACAGTCGGGATATGATCTATGAGCCAGCATGTTGGCTTTGGCAGGCGTTATTGTTTTACACGGTGATAGATGGAAGTATTTCCTGATGCTGTAAGTGCAAATGGAATCACGCACGTCATCCACACAGCACAACTCACACAGACCGATCCAATTTCCCTCTCTGAGAACTCAGCTGTATCGATGCTCCAGATTTGATCAAATTGGCATTAAAGTAAGATATATTCCTCACGCTCTCATATGCTCGTGTCTGAAATGAGTGCTTACATTCAGGTTTGATTTGACAATGATTGAAGCACTAAGAGCAAGGAAACACATCAAGCTCTCGTAATGAGTGGACGCCAATTCTCGTCCTGCAGCTCCGCTCCAGATGCTTTTGTGTACTCGTTTGTGGCAAGATTTAGATGATCAAGATGCAAGAGTCAGAATTATGGTTTATTATTGCATATTTGTCCAGTTGAACAGTTTGGACATTCTGTCTGCACTTTATAAAGATTGCAGTCCTCTTTCCTTAGTGGCCCAATGCAGGAAATGTTGCCACTGAAAAAGAGTTGAGATGCATAATCAAAATGTTCAAAACACTTTCTTGAGCAGTTTGCATGCATAATCTTTGTCTGAAACTAAAACATGCTCTCTGTCATTTAATCACCTTCACTTTTTCTCTTGCTAATCTTGTTGTCTAATAAATGTGGCACTGTATGTTAATATCGTTGGCTCTTTGACAAATCGCTTTTGTTTCTCTTTTGTAAATCACTTCGGATAAAAGCTTCTGCTAAATGCATACATGTTAACCTGTACACTGCAAAAAATGCTTTTCTTACTTAGATTTTTTGTCTTGTTTTCCAGTCAAAATATCAATTTTTCTAGAATTATCGATTTTCTAGACAAGTAAAAATTATTGTCTTGTTTTCAGAAAAAACATGTCAAATTTAAGTGAGTTTTTGCTTAGAATAAGCAAAATAATCTGCCAATAAGCAAAATTATCTCATTTCAAACAGAAAACAAGATTATTTTGCTTACCCCATTTTTTTAGACATTTTGGCTGGAAACAAGACAAAAAAATCTAAGTAAGAAAAGCATTTTTTTGCAGTGTATTACTTTCTCTCTTTTATGGACATATAATAGGACAGTAGAATAATATAGTATATAGAATAGGATAGTAGATGGTATGGTAGATATTTATGGAAATATGAAAGGATAGTAGAAGTATAATGACCCCGCTTGCTTTTTTCTACTCAGATTTTTAAGGCCAGATTTGATTAACAATTAAATTGGTTAGATTGATTTCTCACACAAATCATATGAAATCCTTTTTATTCTGCTTATTGTCCTTTTTAGTCTCCATTCACATTCACTGTACGGAAGAGAGCAGCTCAGACATCTGCGAGTGTAAATTATGACAGATTGTCAGTTTTTGCATGCATAGCAATGCTGAGTCCTAACACTGTTGAATCGGTGCTGTGCGTTCAATCGACACATCATTGAGTTTCTCCCAGCGTTTCTCTCAAATGAGGGGCAAGACACAGGTCGAGGTGACTCAATCTTCCTGGAATTAGAGGCAGTGTACTCAGAAAAGGGAACAAAAAGACAATCTGTTTAAAATTCTGACACCTGCTCACTGTAAAGTTGGGTTTCTGAGCTACTGGGGCTTCCGCAAAGACTTCAGCAGATGCTCTTCATAACGGACCGCTGAGTAAATCCTGACAAACCCGCTGAATGGGAATCTCATCAGAGCACTGCATATGCTTTCTGAAGGTCTGGACTGGACGTTAAGGTCATTCTTTGATACTAAAGACAATGCTTTCTTATAAAAGTATACATTGGTTGTACACTTATATGCCACATATGCAGTTATGTACTTGAGAATTATCAAAGATTTTGCATATTCATGCAGATGAAAGGGGGAGGCAGCAGTGTTCAGGACAAAGAGCCCAAAATACCAAGAAAGAAAGTGATGTTTCTGGCATCCTTGAGGAAAAGCATTGGATTTCACGTTGGCTCTCACTCACAAGCTCTATAAATTTGATATGAAACAACCAAGGCTTGCATTTGGTCCACATTACTATTATAAAAAAAACAACAACAAAAAAACAGTCTATTTGATTTACAGATCCAAGAAACACAATGCAACAAACCATCAGAGCTCGCATAGACATCTCAGAAATAACACATGAACATTTCCCAGCCTTCATCCATAATGCATCGAGTTTATCACTTCAGAAAAAGTTCAGGTTGTACTGCGGAGTTTCAGGCAGAATGAAGCCTAAACTCATTTAAACAAGCTCATATCACACATTTATCAAGTTATTCAAACTTCAGCCAGAAGAGCGTCCAGCGCGGAGGCTGTGCTGCTATTTTCAGCTGACGTCCCTGTGGAAGTAAATGGAGACTGGAGGGCTATTTGCTGGCTGTCAGTTAAAATGGATGTGGTGTCAGTCTCTCGTAAATGGTTGAAAACCTGCTTCGAAATGAAATAGACTGACACTGTAAGCTGCAGCAGTGCACTGGACCGAACTGCAAAACATGTCAAGAGAATCAAAAGTGTTGAGGTTTATCGAGGACTGGAGATTCGAGGCTCCTAGGACTTCTGACATGGTTCAAACACAGAGGTTTTCTGGACAGAAGGCAAATGCAACTGCAGTCCTCCTGGTATAATGGGGTACATTAATGCCAATAGATATGCAAACGGCAATGCACTTGTTGAAGTTCAACACTAATCTTCACACACCATGCATCAAAGAAGAATGTGTGATTGACTAATCTTAAAAATAAAGGTTCGTTATTGGCATCAGTGGTTTCAAGAAGACCCTTGGAACCTTTCCATTCCACAAAAGGCTCTTTATAGTGGATAAAGGTTATTTAGAACATTAAAATGTTATTTTCTAGAAAAAGGGGTTCTTGTATGAACTGGTCACTGACAGGTTCTTTGCGGAACCAAATGGAATCGCTGCCCTCTTTTGGAAACATTATAAAGCATGCTGTACGATGTCAGTTCCTAAACGCTGCATACCTCAAACGTGGCCGGAGGGTAAAGCGGAGGAATAGTGGAGTAGTGGACTTCAGAAAAGCCATCTTCAAGGACGAAGAGTGCAGGACTGTGTGTCTCGGGCCGCTCTAAAATCACCACACATTTGTCATATAGCCACAGGGCTCAATTTCCCCAGGGATTCCCCGAATGCCTCATCAAATGATGCGATGTTCCCTTTCATTGGATTTCTGTTGTGTACCTAAAAGCTCTGCTGCCCATTCGTCTTGAAAATAACACCATCTCTCAGGCCTTGTGGGCATGGTGTCTGTCTGGGCCATTCATCCTGTGCTCCAGAACACACGGGCCACCGATAACTTCATAGCAGGCTTCACATGCACAAACCCTCATGCATTTACATTCAGCTCGCTCGTTTCCATCCGTGATGAGGAATGTGGATATGTTTATTTGTTTAAAACACATTCTGACTGTCTTCATCATGATTTGTTGTTGTGGAATGTGATGGATTGGTTAATGAGGTGCATCTGAAATTAGCTTTGTGCTTTCACATGTTTATTTTGTCAAAGGGAGCCAATAATCTGCCATATTTGTAATATTGTGCCTGTCAAAGCTTTCGGCATAAAATAAAAGATAGTGTGGAAAAGATATAAATTCAAGCTGCTCTGAATTCCACACAAATGTAAGATCCTTCATTGTTTTGCAGCGCCTTTGTGAAAGTTTCTCACTATGGGCTCTGTTCCAGAACATAATGAGCTGCCTTCGTCGACTGCATTTTAAAGCAATGTAGGCGCTTCTGACGCGAAGGCCGTTCTGAATAATTGTGGGAAGCTCTATGGGAAAAAAGAAATATATATATATACAAAATTCCAGTGTAATTCATTCAGTGTAGAAAAAGTTGAAAAATAGATTAAACTAATTAAAAATATTTTACCCAAGGTCTGTGTATGCTGTGTGTTTCTGTGCCTGTTGGAACACTGTGGAATCATCTTATTATTATAACTATGTTAACCCTAAACTCTATTGGTACGTAAAAAGAACAAAAAATAACATTTTGGTAATATTCCCATTCAATTCTGAAAAGGTTTTTCCTGAATGCTCTCTGAACATTCAAAAGGTGCAGTTTTTAAAATGTTTTAAGTTTTTTTTCTTCTTTTCTATAATGCAAACATTAGGGGAATATTCTACTTTATGGAAACATTACTTGTAAATGTTCTCAGAATGTGACACAAGTAGTAACATTTAAAAAAATTGTAAAAAAAAAAATATATATATGTATATATATATATATATATATATATATATATATATATAT
>NW_015506133.1:132113-160830 GCF_001515645.1 Sinocyclocheilus grahami
AATTTTAATTAATTTATAAAGTTTGTATAACGTATATATAAAGTTTGTGTGCTTACATTTTGAAAACATTATTAAAGACCACATTGACCACATTCTGTTAATGTTATTAAAATACATATTTTGTTCATGACTTTGAGAAGACCTCACAAGAACATTAGCCAAAGTTCTGAGAATCTTCCCTGTTTTCATTTGCTCTGAACTTTTCTAGTTCAAGCAGTAAAACACAGTGAACGTCTAGTTAAAATAATCTAGCCATGTTTTCTACAATGTTTTACACTATATGAATACAAAAAAAAATTGAATTATTATTTTCCATTTATATGCATCAATAAAACAGGAACCCTTTCTATTTTCTCATTTTGCATTAAACATTATGGTAATGTTTCATTTGAATGTTCTCTGCAAGTTCTGAAATGAGTAAGATTTAAAATATGTGACCCTGCAGCACAAAAGCAGTGTTAAGTCGCTGGGGGATATTTGTAGCAATAGCCAACAATACATTGTATGGGTCAAAATTATACATTTCTCTTTTATGCCAAAAATCATTAGGATATTAAGTAAAGATCATGTTCCATGAAGATGTTTTGTAAATTTCCTACCGTAGATATATCAAAACTTAATGTTTGATTAGTAATATGCATTGCTAAGAACTTCATTTGAACAACTTTAAAGATGATTTTTTCAATATTTAGATTTTTTTGCACCCTCAGATTCCAGATTGTGCTAACGTTTTATCTCAGCCAAATATTGTCCTTTCCCTTAAAAACCATACATCAATGGAAAGCTTATTTATTCAGCTTTCAGATGATGTATACTTCTCAATTTCTAAAAATTGACCCTTTTGACTGGTTTTGTGCTCCAGAGTCACATATATAAATATTAAATGAACATCCAACTAAAATGTTTCAGAAAAATGCTCTTTAAACGAAATATACATAATGTTTTTTTGTGCTAACGTTTTGACAACATTATTAAAGACCAGATAACTTTGAATCTATTTCCACTAGAAGTTATTTTCCATAACTTTTAGAGAACCTTGCTAGAACGTTTGCCAGCGTTCTGATAACGTGAGAAGGTTAGCTGGATATCAGCTGTGAGTTGAGACCCTTGTGTTTTTGCACAATGTGTTTTTTTGTTCAGAGGCGACTCATAGAGAGTGTTCCCAGTCAGCTGCAAGGCTATTTAGACTGCTTCCCAACAGAGCCGACATATTTACTGATAACATACTATTTGCTTTATTTGGATCTTCAGATCAGGAGGCCAAACAGACCTCAACAACAGACCGTCCTAAAGACAGCTTTCTTTTAGCACACATTTAATACCTTGACTTTTTCTACTTCCTCGTTCTGTTCGGTTGTAATACTGATCTACGAGCGCAGTGATTGGACAGCAGGATAAATGATGTCGGAGGCAGGGGACGTTCTCCGGGGGGCCATTTTCCGCTACATCTGTAGATTACGGCCGTACGCAGCTCCATCATTGGACCCCGGCTCTTTGGCCTGAAAGCCATGAGAGCCCAGAAAGAGAGGCAGAGAGACCTGCTGGAAAACTCCTCAATTATTTTAGACTGGCAAGCAATAGGGGACGTTTGGGACCATTTGGACTTAGCACATTAAAGAATTCATGAAATGAAACCATAGCAGCCAGACATCACGATATGACTTTCCACGCCTGAAGCTCTGCTCGTTGCGAGGGTCGCACTGCCATTCCCGGTTTGTTGACATTGATCTATCCTTGAGTCTTTCGCTGCAGGACTTTAAGGCTAAACTTTGGTCTCTGAGCATTAAAGGAACAGCTATCGATATGAATCTTGTGGTAATGATTTTCTTGTCCTTGCTCATGTTACTCTGTAAATTGGCTGTGTAGCCCCCCGCAATCCAACATGCTGGAAGTAGATGGGACGCCTGCAGATGTGGGAAAAATGTGCTTCTGAAAACCATTTGGCCTCCAGAAATCTGCTCTGACCACATCTGGAAAACTTGTTTCTTTTAGACATTGCATCGTATACACTACCATTCAAAAGTGTTTTAAAGAAATCACAGATGCATTAAATCGATCAAAAGTGACAGTAGAGACATTAATAATGTTGCAAAAGATTTCTATTTTAAATCAATGCTGTTCTTTCGAACTTTCTAGTCATCTGTGAATCCTAAAAAATAAAATGCGTCACGGTTTCCATAAAAATATTATGTTTTCAGCATTGATAATAATCATAAATGTTTCTCGAGCAGCAGATCAGAATATTATACTGATTTCTGAAGATCATGTGACACTGAAGACTGGAGTAATGATGCTGAAAATACAGCTGCGCATCACAGAAATACATTACAGTTTTACAGAGATTCACATAGAAAACAGCTGTGTTAAACTGTAATAATATTTCACAATTTTTACTTAATTTTCAATGAGCCGAAGACACTTCTTTCCAAAAAACATTTAAAAAACCGTACTGTCCACAAAGATTTTAATGTCTATTTGTTTTTAATTTATTAAGCCTAAAAATATGTTTGTGCCTGTGGGACCATATAAATCAGGGTAATTTATAGTATGTGTCTCATAAATAACCCTGAAGAATCCATTCATCGCTTACAAAGTCAGCTGATAAATCTTTGTTTTTAGAGACCACAATGGTTTTTGATTTATTTTACAGATGCAAAATACCAATTCCATGCATTTCGTCCACATTAACCTACAATTGAGCATTTGGTGTAGCAGTCATTGATGTTTACAGCTCGTGCCCTGACCTCTCACTGTAGCCAGCAGCTAGCAATATATGTCTTTTTCTGATGAAGCTGATAGTTACTGCAAAAAATGGCAAGCTGCAAAGATTTTTTTTACTAATAATTTACATTCTCTTCTGGTGGATTACATCACTCTTTGCGCAGACGCAGCGCTCGCTGGACTAATACTGCCATCTAGTGCCATGTGCCACAACTGTTCCTCCAAATCAGCTCATCTCTCTGCAGGTGCTGCTCTTACACCATCAGTCCTACCTGGGGAATATTTCTGTCTGACAGGCCACCTCGCCTACCTGGAGAGTCCACTGACACCATGCTGGATGGCTTGACACATCTTCCCCTGTGTCGCAGCATCCTTTAGAAAAACGGCCTTATTACTCTCTCTCTGGCCTCCTCTGAGCGTCTGAGAAACGCTACTTCCACAGACAGGTGATTTGTTACGTAGGAGGGGGTCGCTTCACAATTAAAGGAGACCCTTCGCTGGTAAAGGCCTGTAATGTGACTAGCGCATGATGAATTCAGAGGAGATGGAGCTCACAGGCCCACCGGCTCCTTATTATCTGAGAGTGTGTGTGAATCTATCACCGGGCTCAATGAGCAGGTCAGCGGAGCCGTGTCGCAGGATCGCTCTCAGTGCTGTATTTAATGCAGACCACCTCGTGGGATCACATATTAATGAGCGCGACAGTCCACTCATCAGTGAGCACCTGTGCTGCAGACCAGTCTGACTTCTGGCTCTATGTGTGTGTGTGCCGTATTTTCTTGCTTTTTTCATCACGTCCCCGATATCCGTCCCTGCACCGTGTGCCATATCACATAGAAACCCAGATAACTCAGAAAGAGAAGAATAACATTATTTCTGCATGCAGTCCCTGAACACACTCAGCCCGGGCCTGGGAATGCATTTTAAACTCACTAAATTGACAAAACTCTCACATGCGGAGCTGTAAAGCACCCTGATGCTTCTGTTGTGTCCGTCAGATGCTCGCGGGTCTAACTGCTTCTGTCAGGAGAGATTGACAGCGCTCTAATCTCATCATTATGTGGAGGAATTGGTTCAGGAACCCAGAATCTGCTGAAGGACTGCAGGCATTCACTGCACCATTTACTGCACAGAAGAAGAAGAAAAAAATAGATTTTATATGGTTACACTGCATTTTAAGGTGACATTGTTACATTGTAATTAATGTACTGACCATAGGGTTAAAGGGATTGTTCACCCAAAAATTCTGTCATTAAGTCAAAGGAGAGAGGAAAATTTTGATTATAGTCGTTTTTTTGTTTTTTTTTGATGGACAAAAAGCACTCCCGTCACTTTAGAAAATTTAAGTTGAACAACTGGAGTAACATGGACTGCTTCCATGATGTTTTCAATACCGCTCTGGGCCTTCGAAGTAAAAATTACTTAGGCTGTCAATGGAGGTACAGAAAGCTCTCTGATTTAATTAAACATATCTTCGATTGTGTTCCGAGGATGAACGGAAGTCTCAGGGGATTCGAACAACATGAGGGTGAGTAATTAATGACAGAATTCTAATTTTTGGTTGAACTATGATTAGGGTTAGGGATTGGTTTAGGGTTAGTGCTTGATTTACTGTTTTACTTTTATAAGTATGTGTAATGTGTAACTATGTCAACCTAAAGAAACAGTTCACCCAAAAATGAAAATGTCCTCACCCTCAGGTCATCTAAGATTAGGATGAGTTTGTGTCTTCATCAGGTTTGTAGAAATGTAGCACTGCATCAGTGTCTCAGCAATGGATGCTCTGCAGTGAATGGGTGCCGTCAGAATGAGAGTCCAAACAGCTGATAAAAACATCACAATAATCCACAGCACTCCAGTCCATCAGTTCACATCTGGAGAAGACAAAAGCTGAAACTAATCCAGCATTAAGACGAGTTTAACTTCAAACCATTGTTTCCGGCTAAAATACGAGTTGATAATCCATAATAATGCTTCAGCTTTTGTCTTCTCAAGATCTCACCTGCTGGCCTGAGGATGAGGACATTTCCAGCAAATGTAATTCTGGACCTCCTTTTTCCTTTAAAATAAAGTGTTACCTTTGTGCTCTGTTTATTTTGGCATAAAATAACCCTGTAAAATAATCAATAAGCACAGCTAAACTAAACCAGCTTCTAACCAGCCAGGATGGTAATTCATGCTCCGATCGCCTTGATGATCTATATCAGCCGTCCTCCCATGTAGCGTATCATAGCGTATCTAATGAGATGAATAATCGTGTGGTTAAACTAGCAGTACCTGCTGTTTCTGAGCCTCGTAGTGTCTGCAGATCAAGCCGAATCACTCTGACACGGGATCATTCGTTATCACTGATCTCAGTTCACGTGCTTTAAACACGCTTGAGCGCGAACCTTTGAAGTTCAGGAGCAGCGATAAAGTTTTCTTTACACATAGTGGGCTTCGAAATTGGGCTGCAACGGCTATTTCAAGCTTTGCTGCTCTGGATTAATAAAGATCTATTAGCAGTCAACTCAACACACTCCCTACAGCTGTGTGACTGCATCCGCTCTGAGCTGGGAAACACACTCTGACAGAAGGCCTGCAGCTCAACTACATCTTCAAAAGATTAGAGCCGTGCTCTTCTGTTAAATTCCACCTAAACCTCAGTCCAGGGGCTGGTGGAGGGCAAGCAGGGGTTTGTGGGTAATTTGTGTCAGTGAGAGACATGGGAGTAGAAGGAGAGGGAAAGAAGAAATACAGTGAAGAGCAACAGTTTTGACAACTTTATTAAAGACCAGATAAATTTAAACAAAGTTATATTAAAGGGCACCTATTATGCCCCTTTTTACAAGATGTAATATAAGTCTCAGGTGTCCGCAGAATGTGTCTGTGAAGTTTCAGCTCAAAATACCCCACAGATAATGTATTATATAATTTTGAAAATGCCCATTTTGAGTGGAAGCAGAAACATGCTGTTTTCGTGCACGTCTCTTTAAATGCAAATGAGCTGCTGCTCCCCGCCCCCTTTTCCAGAACAGGGCTGAGCCTTTACCAAAGCCACTAGAAGGCAAGTACCTCGGATACTCTGCTAAAAACATCTGTTTGGTTTTGATTATCATGTCTATCACACTGAAATCATGCTTTTCAAAACCATATCAGTTTAAACTCCTCTGAGCGCACACATCTGAAGCACATGCACAGAAAGCGGCTGTCACACGGCATTTGAGCACCAAACTAAGTTCTTTCATGTCTTATTGCGCTTAAACTGTCAAATACACACAAGTTTATGTTAAGAACACACGTTAGTTACAAAAACACAGTTGGTTATGTCTGTGAAGGAAAGAAATTGCATGTTTATATTATCTGTGTGCATTAAGTGACAGCAGCGTAATATACAGCACCTACTGTTAATATGACCCAAACAATAAAATAAAAGCAGAAAATCACTCACTGCTCTTGAATGAATAATTTCTGTAACTCACTTAGGGCGGGGTCTCTGCTAATACAGCCAACAGTCGTGGCCGGGGCTTGTAAAATATGACGTCACATTTCACGGATTGTGCAAATGGCTTGTTCTGAGACACTGCTTATGATTAAGGAGCGGGCGGATTTTTATCATTATAGGGTGGTTGTGTGCACACACTGCCAACACACATTTATTTTCAAACAACATGTAAAAGTGAATTTTGCATAATAGGTGCCCTTTAATGTTACCGGAAGATTAGTTTGTTCCCAACCTTGAGAGAACCATGCCAGAACATCAGCCAAATTTCTGAGAATGTTCCCTAGTGGTGCCTCTGGATGATGAATGGACCAATGTTGCGGGGACTCTTACGACAACCTCTTCACTCGTCAGCTCTCAGAGAAACTCCTGCTTCAGAGATTAGAACTGTAAGAAATGTCAGAAGTGACACACAGAGAAAGAGAGAGAGGCAGGTGCAGAAGACTTTGGCTTTGTGCAAACAGCGGCAGGAGCAGAGCTGCCTGTATTCATGGACCTCAGCGCAGCTTCAGCCGCAGGCGTCATTACAGTCTCAGCCAAACACGAGAGTCTGTCGCCCCGCACCCGCTGTCTAGGTAACACACTGCGCTTTTGTCCCGTCTGGCCTCCTTAATCCCCAATCTGAGGCCTTTCAAACAAATGAGCAATTATAGAAGGAATAAAGGTGGCGGAGGGGAAAGTGAGAGGGAGCGGGTAAGATACAGGAGCTAGGATGAAAAGAGGAAAAGAAAGAAAGAAAGAAAGAGAGGGAGGGAGAGCACAAAATCAGATTTATCCAAAACACAAATAAAGAGACTCTGAGGGAGAAAAGCCCATCCGCACCTGCCCGTCCAGCATTAGGCTTCTTTTGACTGTTTTGCATGATAAATGATGTGTTGTGCTGTAGATGCTGAAGCAGGTGCATGGCCTCTGGATCTGCATCGCTCACTCCACATTTCCCACCATCAATACATTTGTTTTTAATATTAACAATGCCAGGGGAAATGAACATGGCATGATCGCACCGGGAGTCACGGGGAAATGATGTTACGTCTGAAACTCTGAGCAGGTTATTGCAGCGGCACACGAATAAGGTTAGAACTGAAAGAAACGAATACAGACACAGACTGACTGAGAGCATTTTTTCCTCGGAAAGCCAATATTATGTGTTAATGGAAATATTGCAGTGACTGAACTCAGTATAGACAGAATAATGATGTGGGTCAAATCATATTCTCAGTGAAAGTGGAGTGAAGAGACGCATTCGAACTAGATAAGAGCAGTTATCAGAGCGGGTTTGCATTGATTTTCTTCTGTATCTTTCATCTGGAAACACTAATCTACAGGAATACAGCTGCCACGCTGAGGCCGAGGAAAGGCACACGAAGATGAAGATAATCGCTCTAATATTTAATAGTACTCTAAGATGATGAAGACAGGTTCACAACAGCAGTAACATAAACAATAAGCGACGGAGCACTGAACAAAGGAGTGAGCTTAAATGAGGCAACGGATGAGGACAACACAGGTGCAGGAGGTTAATGACCTACTAATGACCTAATGAACTAAACTAGGACAGGAACAAAACCAAACAAGGGCAAAAGAAAAGTCCATAATTGTGACAACAGCAGATGGAGTCATGCATTCATACAGTGACTCTATATGATCATCAACAACAATGGCATAGCACGATGTATTTGTTTGTTTAGTCTTGAACTATTAGGTAATTATAAATACTACAAATGCAGTGTTTTCTATTTATCATTTTTATTTATTATTATTATTATTATTATTATTTTACAGTCAAATGTGCACTTGTAGATTCTTAAAGTGCATTTTAAACGGATTGCAGATAAGAAAATATTAATAAAAAAATCCCAAGTGTACATCACACAGAAATGGAAATCCAGTCATCTTGTATTAACTCTCAAGTCTTCCCAAACCTGTATGACTTTATTTCTTCTATTTTAGCGTTTTGCAGAAGAACATACATAATGACGTAAAACAAAAAGTACTCTAAAGTTCAGCTAATTGTATTTAATATAAATTTAAACTAATAAATGGTTTAACTGTGTAAGCATACAGACGTGTACTTCATTGCAAGTCATTTTGTTTACAATAGTTTAAAGGCTTTTCGTATGTGTCAAATGTGTGAAATCAGCATCAACACAAAGATTCGATTTGTAAGTCCTTGGTATTTAACTAGATTTCTCTTCGGCCTATAAACACTCGTAGTGTGTGATCAGTGAGACTCATGACAAACAGTGACCGCTCAGAAACACTGGCTCTCAGTGACAGACGTGTGCTGTGATGAATGCAGCGGTCAGCTCTCGCAGGGAGCCAGAGGCTAATCAAAGCAAACTCCATACATCAGCGTGGAGAGCTGACAGATGACCGACCAAAGCCATCATTAGAGACGTGGAAATTAAGATGAGCTTGTCCGGGGCGGTAACCTGATTACTGAGCATCCAGGGGTTGGTTATTAAATGATTAACCAAGCATCACAGCAGCTCAGGTGAAGGAGCGTATCATTTGTTGCATGAAGGACGACAGAAAAAAAGCCTTTGGCTGCAAGCCTGAGACAAAGAGATCTGCTTATAGTATGGTCACATTTACATACAACATCCTTCGCTTTGTGACTGATGGAACGGTCAGGAGTCGTGAAAAATCACGTTATACGTGTTTATTAATGCATGTAAATAAACATATGTTGATTTATAGCTGTTGTTGGTGCTCCTCCATCGCTCACGGAGTGATGCAATCTGAAATCTGCTGTCATGCCGATATCAACCACTAGGAGGCAGACGGCATCGCTCTGTTGCTTCAGTCTGACTGTAAGATGGATGTGTGCTTTGTTTTGGTGAACTATATCAACCACAATATTACAGCATTTTCCCCCTTCCAATAATAGATTAAAACACATGCACATGGTTTAACACTGATGACTGCGTTTAACCTGCAGGGAAAATAATGACATCAGCTTGAGCGCTTCTCTTTAACTCAAGCTGTGTTGCATATACACCTTTATAACACAACCAGCAGATTACTGTCTGTTTTGAATTTTTGTATTGCTGATATAGAACTGAGTGTGCAAGTAAAAGTGCTTGCATAATGGAGTGCAGTGGCTCTTGTAACACACACAGGCTTAATGAAGTCTGCTTTTATCAGCTGTTATTGCTGTAAGCGTGATTATGGGACTGTCGTTGTGCGGCGCATGCTCTCCAGCGACTTCCAGAAGGTGACCTTTCGCTGACTGTAGCCATAGAAACGGAATGAGAGAAGCACAGCTTGAGCAGATAGAGCAAGAGAGAGAGAGAGAGAGAGAGAGAGAGAGAGAGACAGTGAATATAAATTGAGGAAATGGATTCAGACCTGTTTTATACACATGCACGGTTAAATAGTTCCTTATTTACAGATGCAGGCGAGATACACAGTGACTAATCTTCAGCTGCATGATGGGAAGGGTGTGCATACACTGTAATCAGACCCTTTGCCAGGAGCTCGTTCACAGTTAGACACTCCAATATAATGAGAACCACAGAAATCACCGTGCAAGACAAATCGTTCACCTTATTATGAGCAGAAATCAGCATGTCTCTAATAAATAAAAAGTCTGGATTTAATGCAGCCCAACATATATATAAAAGTCAGAACAGCTATAAGATGCTGGACTCTTATTCCAGGAATCCTTCGTGTCGTTCTCGGCACAGCAGCTTCACTGGAGCAACAGATCGTTAAGTGGTTGCTATAGAGGCTCCCATGATAAAAACATTACAGGCAGTTTCCAGGTCTCTCTGTAGCGAGTCAATGGCTCGTGCAGGAGGAGCCGCGGGGGGCCGGGAATCATGCTATGACAGTGCACATGCCATGAAATTGGAAATATTTGGTGCATAAACCCATTTCAGACTGCAAAAATAACTGGATGACAAAAAAAATCCATGCAAAATGTCACTGTATATGTTTGACGACAATTTGCTTGCCTGTAAATCACTTTTAATAAATGCATCTGCTAAATGAATAAATGCAAATGTCAAATTGAGCGCAGCTTACATAACAGATGGATCCTCACAAGGTGCTGTGCTGTTCTCAGATCAGCTCTGCTGTACAGTGGGAAACAATGCAATTCTCAGCAGGTTCTCAATATATTTTCCACATATATAATGCATTTATATTTATGCATTTAGCCCACACTTTTAACCAAAGCGATTTACAAAAGAGGAAGCAATTCGTCAACAATATTTGCAGTATACAAACTCACATTTATTCGACTGGATTAGGAAACAAGCTATAGAGAAGAGGAGAGAAAGAATTGCATCAGTTTAAGGCTGTGGAGTGGTTAAGTGCTAACAGAAAAGGTGTCTTCAGCTGTTTTATGGATCTAAACAATAGATAGTGCTGGGATGATGGAAAAAGCAACTGTTTAACCAGCATTCGAGAGATGAGGACTGGGGAAGTTGACTGCTCTGTAAAAGGACCCATTGTGCATTACACTGTATAAGAAAACAGTGCTGAAGAGAAGAGAAATGATTACAGCCCAGCTCCGTCTGAGACCGAGAGTGTTGTGAAACCTGGCATTTGATTGAAACAAAGTCTATTGATTAGTCATTATTACAATGGCGTTTGGCCTAAAGCTCACCATAAACACCCAGCGCTGGGGATGTAAATAATTCACTAGTGTTACAGTTGGAATAGAAACCAGTCTGTGGGAAGATCGCCGTTAAGTAGCCTAAAAGAAAATGAATCAGCCAGCTCTCATTTACATTGTTAATTACAGAATATGGATTAGCAGGCGGTGCCATTATCAGTGTAGATTGCACAGTTCTGATCTAGAATGCCTGAGTCATTTATCCAGTCTAACTCTGTTTTTCACAGATGGCTGTGATTAATGTTGATTAATGAGTTTGAGATTGTCAACATGAATGAGTTTTTTTGGAATAATTATTTGGACACTGATGAGTCACAGTAAAGCTTGGTCAAGCAGGTACTTTTGCATGGTGCTGCAGAGTGTTACTCAATATACAGGTATTATTTTTTAAATTGAATTTAGAAGGATTTCACAATTTGGACTTTCTGCAAATTATTATTATTTTTTTTAACACCAGTCGCATTGGTTAACATGATCTCATGCTTCATGTACTCTAACAGAGTTCACTTCTTAAATGATATTGTTGGAAATGTTAGTCAGAAAAAGCATAATCATTTACATGCAAGTGTTTTATTACATAAAGAACCTCT
Organism: Sinocyclocheilus grahami; assembly: GCF_001515645.1. Lineage (NCBI taxonomy): Eukaryota > Metazoa > Chordata > Actinopteri > Cypriniformes > Cyprinidae > Sinocyclocheilus > Sinocyclocheilus grahami. Next base: position 143,530 of record NW_015506133.1, read on the forward strand.
ACAAACGATATGGTAATTACAAACCACACAGTAGTTGATTGCATTATAACTAATCACAAAACACAAATAGTCTAGCTCTTTTGGATGTTTACTTGCAGTCTATTCATCAAGAGCAGTCTTCGTTCCCCGTGGAATGAAACACTGGCGGTGTGGTATACAGGTGAACATGTGAGAAAGAACAGCGCATTTGAACCTGATTCAAATGCATCACACTCATCTATCTCTCCAGCCAGGTGACTCAGAGAAGTGTCTGATCAGGACAGACTCGCCTCTCTCTGGCGCATGCGCAGTGCGTCGCTGGGAGTCGAGCGCATCGGCAGCTGTGCGGAGTGAAGAAGAGCAGCTCCAGCCCGGTTATGACAGGTATTCGCTTTTATTCATTAATACTCCAAACACTGATCTGTCGAAGCCTCTCGATGTCTTATGCTGAATTCGTCGTTGTTGTCTAAACGCTGTCACGAAGGACACATTTAATGGATAAGACTGTGACTGCTGGATCAGTCTGCTTTTATATCGATCATCAAATGTGTAAAAGCTGCTTTGTGCCGTTTTGTTGAATAAGGACACTGTTTGTTTTTTTTTAAGTTCGTTGACGCATTGGACATACACACAGCTATAAATAGACTTCCATCATATAATTGCACATCTCTTTATAATGAGAGGAGAGGAGAGGAGAGGAAGAGAGGGAGAACGACAAAGAGAGGACGAGTCTCCCTTTCAAGGTAATGGAGAATGGAGTCTATTAAGCATTTATATGTCCTTGAAAGATTCATCGTCTAATGGAAGGTTAAGTGGGAAAAATGTGTAAAAGCTGCTTTGTGCCGTTTTGTTGAATAAGGACACTGTTTTTTTTTTTTAAGTTCGTTGACGCATTGGACATACACACAGCTATAAATAGACTTCCATCATATAATTGCACATCTCTTTATAATGAGAGGAGAGGAGAGGAGAGGATAGGATAGGAGAGGAGAGGAGAGGACAGGACAGGACAGGACAGGACAGGAGAGGAGAGGACAGGAGAGGAGAGGAGAGGAGAGGAGAGGAGAGGAGAGAGTGTCTCAGATGTTCAGGAGCATCAGATGACATGAAGATCTGAGGATGGCGTCATCTGCGAGTCACAGACTGTGACGTCATGCTTCTCCAAAAAAAAAAAATCTCAGAGCAAACCTTCAGCTTCATACAGATGCTCACAAATTCATGTCAGATGAAAATATAATTGAAAGTGTGTGGTTACAGTTGTCTTGTTTCTTATCCAAACTAAAAACCCATTAATTTTCTACATAGAGGAATTTATTTTTTACAATATCTTATAAACTGTTAAAGACAGACCCACTGTGAGCTACACGGTTGTTAATCGATGATATCTGCTTTGTTAAAGCCATCTGTTTGCATTATTTTAACATAGTTTTCAAACAATTTAATGATTGTTTAAGAGCAGATCCTTATGAGAAACTACATTACCCATGATTCTGTAATCTCCACCAATCAGAGAATTGCTACAAAATCAGGAAATCATGTCAAAAGCTCCGCCCACTGCCATGTAGCACTGCAGATGAAATCACATACTATAGTCTGAATATATATACATGGTATGACATTTGGACGTACTATATCCGCCATGCTGTTATGGTCATGTGATAACTGCATAGCTCCTCCCCCGTGGCCTCATGTGATAGTAAAGTGTCCATCGGATGCACACTTCAGAATCTCATTGGATGTAGTCTGTAGTCATCCAGGGACTTTTTGCCTACTAATTTTCGTATAATACAATTTCAGACATACTACTCGCTTCGCATACCGTTTTTTGCATACTATATAGTAGGGAAGTATTCGATTTCAAATGCATCATCAGTTTCGCCACACTCTCAAACTACTGACATATTTGTATATATTTGCATATTTTGCAATAAATGCAAAATATATTGTTTATATAGATACAATCAAGATTTTTAGATCAATAGTTTTATATCTCTCCATTGTCGTTCACAGTGTTTAATGGGATTGTAGTTGTTTCCCTCACTAAAGCTGTTAAGTTCACAGTCTCGTATCTTTGTGTTTTTGTCAGATTTTCTAATACTATTTCTTTTGCTTCAAATCAGAGTTTGTAATGTGATTCTCCTTGTAGCTGGTTGATTTGGTTCATCGCTTATAATTTTTTTTAAAATTCCTATGCGAAAAACACTTACAGAATGAAGTCTAATGCGCTCTATAAACCAACATGTGAGTGATGTCATATAAATTCTACTGAAGTGAATGTGGCTTCATTTTCTATATCTCTGCATGCCATCACTTTAATTACAACATGAGCCTAAACTTCCAAGTAAACGCACTGGTGTAGTGTGCAGGACTGAGGCTCATTGAAACGCTGAAGGACGGCTGACTCATTTCCTCATGAGCTTCAGCAGGTATCCATGATTTCATTACAGCCTCGTTTCCCTCCCGCTCTCATCATCCAGACCCTCTTTACAGATGCTCACGCTGGAAACCACACGCCGCTTGAACGCATCCAGCTGTCATCAGATCTTCTGAGTCTGATGCTTAAAGCTGGAGTCTGTCAATGTTTCAGTGTTACAGTTTTTTTCAGCTGCTTACACACATTTTCAAAACTTTGCCTCTTTTTCTCAAAACTTTACACACAAATCCAAGAATTGCACAGACAAAATGCAAAATGCCTCACACCTCTTGCAAAATTAAGCACTGCATTCAAAATATCACAAACACATCTCAAAAGCTAACATTTGCAAACACCTTTGCCATAATATTAATCCCCTTTGTGTGTTGAGAATTGTGTGTTGTGTTTTGCAAAAAGTGTTTTATGAAACTGAAAACTGAGTCAAAGGCTAAAAATTAGTGTATGGTTTTGCAGATTTGGTGTGTGTATTAATATTCTTCTCCTACTCCACATTAATATCCAGAGTCACCTTTGATAATTAAACCTTTCATAGGCTGATTCTCAGTTTGGGCCGGGACTATCTGTGTGTCTGACCAATGGAAAACAGGGGAGGATATGGGAAACCTCTTTAAAAATCTGCAGAACCAAAGTGGCACAAACTTCAGCTTTAACAAAAGGACAATCAGTTAATGAGGAATTAGTTTATTAAAACTAAATGTCAAAATTGTGTCATTAGAATGCTGTTTGTTGAATTGTTTGTTGCATGAGCAGATTCCTGTCTGCTAAATGCATAACCCTAAAACGGGTAAAACCATAAAGAAACAAGAGAAAATTAATGTATTACCATTTCCATCTTATTGGCACTCAAATAATAAAATTTCATGACTTTTTAAAAAAACACGACTTTTTTTAAATTTATTTTTTATGTTTGTATCCCCAGGATACGTTGCCCTTTTGGGGAATAAACTAGCTGAAAACAGAACACTTGTTTATCCATGCGTGTTACAACATGGTTGTAATTCCTGAACGCTTTGGAATACAGACCTACGGTTGGTCTCTCGTCCAGAAGACACATAGCAGATTATTGCTGAAGTGAAAGCATTAAAAAAAAACAGTTTTACTTATTTTAACAGTTTACAGTAAAGATAATGTATGGCAAAAAATATATATATATAAAACATAAATATGTAATAAAATATGTTGCACTCTAAAATTGCTATAAAATCAAAGCCATGTGTCTAAGCAAGTTATGTTCCAAATTTGAAGTTGATATCACAAAATCATGGTTCCTGTGAGATGTAGTTAGGGCGCTATACCAAAAATAACCACTGGGTGACAACCAAACTCTATAGATTTTTTTTTGATGCAGTTTTCTGTTACAATATCGTTTATATTACAAAACAGCCACCAAATATGGAACCTTGACTGTCAGACATTTCCAACGATATGTTTTTAGTCAAGATTACAAAAAGATTTGATTTTCTAAAACACAAGCCACAAAATCACAGCGTCTATATACATGTTTTTGTATCTTGACTTATACTCCTAAAAGAGCGATGTGTCCCCTGAAATACTAACATTTAGAGACAGATTACAAAAAAGTAAGCATTTAATTAATACAAGTGCAATGTAAACCTAATGAGCTAATGCTGAACAGCAGCTTTTTAAACAGGCAAGTCCCCTCCAGCGTGTGTAAATATGTGAACTAGATCAACTTTTATCGGAGGGGGAGTAGATTTCCCACGACAGGCGGCCGTGCAGTTTTAAATGCTGCCAAACAAATTCACCTCATCTAAATATTCACAACAGACACCCTTTCAACATGAAACCAAGAAATAAGACCTACACTTTCACTGCTTGTCCCCACAGCTTCTCAAATGTTTGTATCCATCAGGATACGTTGCCCTTTTAATGTAAAATGGGCCTAAAATGAACTCTCGCTAAGTGCCAAATGAAACAGAATTTTACAGTGTTAGTGTCAAATACTTTAAAGTTTAATACTATAATAATAGTTAATTATTGGCTTGTTTAATTTTTATAATTTGAGTGAATAATAATAATAATTAGTGTGTCCTCTATTTGTTTCATCTGTGTTTTAATGACATAATGCACATACAGTTTCATGGCCGGTAAGCTGAGTTGAAAGTAAATGAGACCGCTGTGTTTGTGTGCAGATGTGAAGCATGACGTCCTGCTCAGAGATCTGTGGCTCGGATTACACTGAGCAGAGCCATGGCGCCCTCAGCAGCGGTTACCAGGGTTACGGGGTGCGTTCCTACCTGCATCAGTTCTACGAGGAGTGCACCGCTTCCATCTGGGAGCGCGATGAAGATTTCCAGACACCGAGATCGCCGAGCCGCTGGAGCTCTGTGCTCTGGAAGGTGAGCTGCTGTGATGGACATCATCCTGCTGGTTCTCTGCAAAAATGTGCCAACAAGCCTGTTTTTATGTTTGCATGAATGCATGTTATTGTATGTGTTTTTGTCATTTTTTGTTTATTTTTATGTTATTATTTAAGTTTTAAATAACGTTTTAGTTAATTTTATTAGTAATATGTGCAACCAATCACAAAGCTGGTTCCTCTTCAAAAACACTGTACTGATTTTATTTTCAATTGCTATTTTGTCTTCCAAAGATTATGAAAACAAAAATCTAGGTAGAAAGATTGTTGTTTTGCAATGATGCTTTTGTTTTGTCTCGTGTTCCTTTATAGTGGTGTGCTTCCACCTTTTAATAAAAAAGCCTCTCTGCCAGACAGTGCCCTGTTTAGTTCAGCTCCAAACTGAGATTATTTGTTTATTTTTATTTATCAGTTTATTTACATTTATTTTTTTTGTGTATAAATGTGTATCTGAAGGGAGCTGACTGTCTTCAGAAAAGTTTCAATGATATTTTCTTTTTAATTTCACCTCCATGTGAGGTTTATGAGTACAGCGCTACTTTGTGTCCGGGGGTAACCGCTGTATTTCTGCTTTTCCTTCATTCAGCCCGTCTGCTGTTTTTGTTCAGATCAATTATATTTAACATACATAATCATTTATTAGGCTGACATGTGAGGTTTATCATTTTATAAAACGTCTGTTAAAACTTTATTATTTGAGCTGTAAAGTTCATTACATCATAATTTTTAACAATAATTTTACAGTTTAGGATGTCACCATGGATATTGGTGTTGTTTCAAAACAAAGTTGCTAAATAAACAACATATAGTTCTATTCTAATATTTAAAGCATTTTCACAAATCAGAATTTTTCAGTTGCCGATTCCAGAATTTTTCTCTATCACCTTCCAAACTGGTCTTTTTGATAGTTAAGTAGCCTTGCGATCAGATCAGAAACGCTCATTTTCGACTAGTTGAGTCTTGTATGTGTGCAGTCATCAGACGGTCAGTGAGGGGACTGAATCTTTAACCTGTGCAGCAGATGTCGCTACTGTCATCCTACTGGTGTTAAATACAGTTCTGTCATGACGACTCTCGGAGGGATTGGCATAGTAATGTACATGACAATGTTAAAGGATAAGTTCACTTACAGAATAATACAATTCCTGATAATTTACTTACCCTATGTCATCCAAGATGTTCATGACTTTATTTCTTCAGTCGCAAATATTTATTTTATTTTTTTTGAGGAAAACATTCCAGGATTTTTCTCCATATAGTGAACTACAGTCCAAAATGCAGTTTCAATGCAGCTTCAAGGGGCTCTAAACGATCCCAGCCGAGGAATAAGGGTCTTATCTAGTGCAATGATCGGTCAGTTTTTTAACCACAAATGCTTGGCTAGCATTAGCTCTGCGATGCGCATGTGCATCTTTATTACGTGATATTCGAAAAGACACGCGTTATGTAGGCAGAAGTACTGACTCAGTTTACAATAATAATAAAGAAAGACATGAACGTCTTGGATGACATGGGGGTGAGTAAATTATCAGGATTTTTTTATTCTGGAAGTGAACTAATCCTTTAATGTGTTTGGTCTTGGCGGAATAGATCAGTTACGCTGCTGCCATACCGAGACTTGCTACTGCCAATACATCCACAACATGCTGCTGTGAACATGTAAGAAATACTGCTGCTGCACATATAACATATATGAATAACTGCCAAACATAGCATACTTGAATCACCCTGTGGCAGATCAATACAGGTGGAGCTGGGGAGGTGGAGGGTTTCTGAAGTGCGCTGCAAACTGCTACAGCAAGCACTAGTCATATATTTGAATGTTGAGCAGCGAGCTCATTGGCTGCTGATACAAAATAACCAATGAGCTGTGCCATGTGATCATGATGTCAGATTGAGTTTGACCTATCGGACTGCGCCATCTAGAGTTTCATGCCAGAACATTGGATTAATACGGCTCCTCTGTGTCTCTCCACCAGGTCTGTCTCGCGCTAGGCGCTCTGATTCTGGTGGCGGGGTTATCCGTGCTGCTGGTGGGCTACGCCACGCCGCCTCGACTCGAAGCCTTCGGAGAAGACGAGCTGCTGTTTGTGGATGGCCGCGCGGTGCGCTTCAACCGGGCCCTGGACGCCTGTAAGCTGGCCGGGGCCGTGCTGTTCTGCGTGGGTGGCAGCGGGATGGCGGTGGGGCTGCTGCTGGCCGCCTGCTCTCAGGGCAGCTCCAAGGAAGAGCTCCGTCTGCAGCAGCGCTTCAAAGAGCGGCTCGCCGAGATCCAGGCCTCCGTTCAGCCCGTCACCCGCGCTCCCACCCCGGGAGAGGCCAAGGTTCCCGTCACGCTCTCCAAAGTGCAGAGTGTCCAGCCCGGAGCGGAAACCTGACCTCTTAAGCATTCCACGCTTCCGTGCAAAACAAAACAACAGTTCCTTGAACAGTAGAGATAGATAACACTGCACATTCTCTGGCGCATTTCATTCAACTATATTGAGCAAGAGCACCGAGAGTATTTACGGCGATTAGCGTAAGCGTACTGGTGCTCCTGAAAACAGAAACACAGCACAAATATACTCGCGTGCTATGGCTAGGAATCAGAACACCTTTAGGCAGCTGTTCCGAAGAGCAACATATTCTTCAGAGGCGTCAAGGCTTGTGCGTATTAATACCGAATAAGCAAGAATAGTTTCTCTATTATAGTGAACCCAAACACAGCCAAGTCATTAGGTAAAACTCATAAACAAGCAGAACGGAGGCCTTTGTCAACTGAAACTGTAATGATTTGTCATCGCTCATTCAGAAAGCGTCACGTTGGTTCATTGCCGTCACCCAAGGTGCAATTTTTCTCAGAATCTCTCCTAGCGAACGCCTCTCGCTCTATTGCTACAGTCAATCAATAGTTCGTTGACAGAACGCAATGTATTCCGAGCCACAATTTCACACGTCTCAATACCGCGCCTCCGTTCTGCTCAAATACATCACCGCCTGCGATGTCTAGGAGTGAAAATAGATTACGGTTTAAATGCGCCTGTGGGATTATGTAATATCCTCTCATTGTGTTGCACATCATTCTTGCTCCAATTTTTTTTTACTTTGATTGATTAGTGCAAATGTCGCATGATCACACCATTCAGTGAAACATTGTAAACTACTTTCAAGAAGGTTGATAAGAATGAAAAACCCTCACCGTCACTTCTGAGTGTAATCTTTTGTGTTATTTATTGATTATAAATGATCATCGAACATATTGCATATGCATTCAGATGTTTGAAAATGACAAGGCTTGCTAATGAATCTCTCGCGCCAATCACTGGATATTTAACAATCAAATCTCTCAGACAGGCCTAGATGAAGTCTAAAATATAACATTTATAATATATATATATATATATATATATATATCAGCTGCTTCAAGACTTGATTCTTCTTGTCTAAACTGACATATATGGATGTGTTTTCAGAGGTGTGTCGATCACAATGCTGGTAATCGTCTCAAACTGTCAAATCCTCTGGTTTGCTTTGTCCGTCTGCTCTTGGGAAGGAGACAGAAGGTATCGGAGCTGTTCTTACTCTTGGAACGTGTCTATTTTTCAGCAAACAGAATAAAAATAAATGTTTGTTACCGTCATTGTCTGTCGGTGGCTGTTTCTTCCATTTGTTCGCTCTAAATTTGCACATTGAAATGATAATTTGAGCTAAGCACATTAAAATATGTTGTATCTTTCACGTGGTATATTCATTAGTGAGGATATGGTCAACACTGATGCTCTGAAGATCCTCAATCTATAAAAATGTCCATCTGGTCCAAGTCTGGCATCACAAGTCAAAGTTTCCGGGTCCAGTTGTGCTATTAGATCCCAAAATCAAACAAAAACAGTAATACACACTCACGGTGTGCTGTAATACTACCAAAAAATCATGTTCCTAACTTTTGTCTCTATAGCAGAATCTCAGCTGGCCACACATTGACTCCCAGAGACTGCAGTGAAGATCCTGAGTCTTTAAAAGCTCACTTGAAACCAAGCAGAGGCTTAAACCTGGAAACAGTGTACATTAGGCGATGAACTAACAAGCAGATAAAGGTTCGGTCACTTTTCAAGATATGTGACCAACTTGAACCTGATGCAAAATGTGTGTGTGGAAATATTTCTCTCACAGAAAATTGCATGAATTCATATAGATGCGGTCACATTATTATACATTTTGGCTAAACTTTAGGTCCATTCTCCATTGTAAAGGATATTGCTCCATTGTCATGAATCACAGCTCACACAGAAGCCACTCTTAACCCAAGAAGATTTCTATTAGCAAATGTACCTGAGCAATTTGACTCTGATGTGAAATTGGCTTGGAGAACCTTTCAGTCCTCAAGTAGAATTACAGATTGTGCAGAAATCTGTTGAAACGATTGGATTTAGCCTACAAAAAGTTGCTGAACAACAATAAATAGGATGTGCTTCAAAATGACCACACTTAGAAAAGATTGAGAATAGTATAAATAAATATGAGCCTAATAACATTCTCACTCTATTTTTACAGTTTTTTTCAACTGCTTACACAAATGTTCAAAACGTTGCCTCTTTTTTTTTACTTTTCACACAAATCCAAGAATTGTACACAAAATGCCTCACATCTGTTGCAGAATGAAGCACTGCATTCAAAATATCACAAATACATCTCAAAAGCAAACATTTATTAATAATATTAATTCCTGTTAGATTGTTGTGCTTTACATAGAGAATTGTGTGTTGTGTTTTGCAAAAAGTGTTTTATGAAACTGAAAACCGAGTCAAAGGCTGAGGATTAGTGTGTGGGTCTTTCTGTGTGGGTGTGTCAGCTTTCAGAAACTGTGTGACGAGTAAAGATTGTGTGTGCAAGCAGTTGAAAAAAAAAACGGTAATACTAATAAAAGTAGCCCTAAAAATAATTTTGATTCTTCTCTCTTTATATTTTTAATGAAACAGATATATTTGAATGTTGTAGACCTCAATTTCAAAGAAATAAGATGAGTAAGAGAGTTTTAGGTACAGCAGATTGGTTGTGTTTCTGGTCTGTCAGTGGCTGGAAATAGATGTTGATTTGAGTGAGTCATGCTGAGGATCTGCTGATGGAGAGACGAGTCGCTGTCAGTGTTCACCTGCAGTTAAACACAGTAGCATCACCAGATTCTCTACCAGCTCTGTGTGTGTGTGTGTGTGTGTGTGTGTGTGTGTGCGTGAGTGAGTGTGTGAGTGTGTGTGTGTGAGTGAGTGAGTGAGTGAGTGAGTGCGTGTGTGAGTGTGTGTGTGTGTGTGAGTGAGTGAGTGAGTGAGTGAGTGCGTGTGTGAGTGTGTGTGTGTGTGTGAGTGAGTGAGTGAGTGAGTGAGTGCGTGTGTGAGTGTGTGTGTGTGTGTGAGTGAGTGAGTGAGTGAGTGAGTGCGTGTGTGAGTGTGTGTGTGTGTGTGAGTGAGTGAGTGAGTGAGTGAGTGCGTGTGTGAGTGTGTGTGTGTGTGTGAGTGAGTGAGTGAGTGAGTGAGTGCGTGTGTGAGTGTGTGTGTGTGTGTGAGTGAGTGAGTGAGTGAGTGAGTGCGTGTGTGAGTGTGTGTGTGTGTGTGAGTGAGTGAGTGAGTGAGTGAGTGCGTGTGTGAGTGTGTGTGTGTGTGTGAGTGAGTGAGTGAGTGAGTGAGTGCGTGTGTGAGTGTGTGTGTGTGTGTGAGTGAGTGAGTGAGTGAGTGAGTGCGTGTGTGAGTGTGTGTGTGTGTGTGAGTGAGTGAGTGAGTGAGTGAGTGCGTGTGTGAGTGTGTGTGTGTGTGTGAGTGAGTGAGTGAGTGAGTGAGTGCGTGTGTGAGTGTGTGTGTGTGTGTGAGTGAGTGAGTGAGTGAGTGAGTGCGTGTGTGAGTGTGTGTGTGTGTGTGAGTGAGTGAGTGAGTGAGTGAGTGCGTGTGTGAGTGTGTGTGTGTGTGTGAGTGAGTGAGTGAGTGAGTGAGTGCGTGTGTGAGTGTGTGTGTGTGTGTGAGTGAGTGAGTGAGTGAGTGAGTGCGTGTGTGAGTGTGTGTGTGTGTGTGAGTGAGTGAGTGAGTGAGTGAGTGCGTGTGTGAGTGTGTGTGTGTGTGTGAGTGAGTGAGTGAGTGAGTGAGTGCGTGTGTGAGTGTGTGTGTGTGTGTGAGTGAGTGAGTGAGTGAGTGAGTGCGTGTGTGAGTGTGTGTGTGTGTGTGAGTGAGTGAGTGAGTGAGTGAGTGCGTGTGTGAGTGTGTGTGTGTGTGTGAGTGAGTGAGTGAGTGAGTGAGTGCGTGTGTGAGTGTGTGTGTGTGTGTGAGTGAGTGAGTGAGTGAGTGAGTGCGTGTGTGAGTGTGTGTGTGTGTGTGAGTGAGTGAGTGAGTGAGTGAGTGCGTGTGTGAGTGTGTGTGTGTGTGTGAGTGAGTGAGTGAGTGAGTGAGTGCGTGTGTGAGTGTGTGTGTGTGTGTGAGTGAGTGAGTGAGTGTGTGTGTGTGTGTGTGTGTGTGTGTGGTATATTTATAAGGGATGTACCTTAGTTTGGTAAAATTATTAGAATAGTTCCCTCAAAAATTTTAAGGGGAACACAAAAACTTTATTTGTATAGCGAAACACATTTTTAGAGAATGTTCATGAAAACCCCTTTCTGCCTCAAAAACAAACAACAACAAAAAAGGTAATTGTGACATTTTTTATCTCATAATTTTCTTCTTCTCTGAATTCTGACTCTACACCTTGCTATTCAGTTTATTTTCTCCCACCACAGAATAAAAAATAAAAATGGTAAATGCAAACTTTTCTCAAGCCAGATTTGGTGTTTTTGTGAGGTGCTATTGTTGTGTAAGTGCAGTGTTTGTCCCAGTGACCTGCTTTACACCTTCACTAGAGTCACACACACACAGGTTTGTTTTTATGGTTTATGGGGACTCTCCATAGGTGTAATGGTTTTTATACTGTACAGACCGTATATTCTATTGCCCTACACCAACCCTACCCCTAAACCTACCCCTCACAGGAGACTTTCTGCATTTTTAGATTTTCAAAAAACATAATTCTGTGTGATTTATACGTTTTTGTACCCGTGGGGACCTCAATTTAGGTCCCCACCGTGACACAAGTCCCCATGAGTCTGTGTGTATTCAGGTTTAAGTCCCCATCAGAAGAGAAAAACAGGTACACACTCACTCACACACACACTCACACACACACACTCACTAATGAATGACGTATCCACACAGATCTGTGAAAGCAGTCGACTGTATTTAGCTTGCACGCTTATTCTTCAGGACTGATGTTAATCAAGTCAGTTAAAATGATAATATCACAATAATGACACACAACAGAGAAGACACTGCAAGATGAAATAGAAATCTATATATTTAGCTTTCTTTGACAAAAAAGTATCTAAAATAAATATTTTTAGCAAACATTACACCTATCAGTTTAGCAGATATTAGCTCTAGTTCTCGTTCTGTTACCATAATTATGTTACTATATGGAAAATATATATTTTCTCAAATCCTAACTGGCTAAATTAGCTGTGTTATTAAATATGTTCACGGTATTAGAAGCTCGATACAATAAATTATTAATGTGATTAAATTAGCAGTAATCAAATCTTCTAAAGGGATAGTTCACCCAGAAGTGATCATTCAAACCCGTATGGCTTTCTGTCTTCTCACAAAAACAACATATATTGAAGAATGTTCTGGTCTCTCTTGTCCATGTTATACAGAGAACAACAGCTCCGTCTGTGCTCTGCAGCAGACAGAGAAGCATACGGTCTGAACTCGCTGAACTACTCCCTCAGGGTTTCTCATTTCTCATTCATTCACTGGGATCTGGATTCTCCTCCGCCGGCTCTCCCTCCTTCTCTGTGTTCTCCTGGTTCTCCTCTTCATCTCCTCCTTCAGCTTCTTCATCCTTCTTCTCTTCACCGTCATCATGTGCCTCTGGTTCTGATGCCTGTTCCTCTTCCTTTATCTCTTTATCCTCTTCATTAATTTCATCCTCTGCTTTCGTCTCTTCTTCACCGTCACACGGTGATTCTTCTGTGTTTTGGGCTGCTTCATCTTCTGCTTTGGTTGAGTCGTCAATATCAGGACTGGCCTCCTCTGCCTCCTCAATACAACAACATCACAGATCAGTGTGACACCCTGCTGCATATTTTTGTGGATACCGTGATACACTGACATTTAAAAAAAAAAGAAGAAGCTGGTCACACTTTATGTTAGGTGGCCTTAACTACTATGTACTTGCATCAAAACATAAGTGCAATGTACTTATTGTGTTCATATTGCATTGCAAAACACTTCTGCTGCTATTGATGAGGTTAGGGGCAGGTTTGGTGGTATGGGTACGGGTAGGTTTAAGGTGGGTTAAGGTGTAAGTGATGGGTCAACTGTGTAATTATAATGTAATTACAGAAATTAATTACAGGTGTAATTACATGCAGGTATTTTAAAAATATAAGTACAATGTAAAAACATGTATGTACACAATAAGTGCATTGTACCAAATGATTAATTTAAATGTAAGTACTCAGTAGTTAAGACCGCTTAATATAAAGTGGGACCAAAAAGCTTTTATTCAGATGCATGAAACTGATCAAAAGTGACAGTAAAGAATAAATAAATAATAATAATGTCACAATAGTAATAAATAATGTCACAAAATAATTATATTTCAAATAAATGCTGTTGAACTTTCTATTCATCTGTGAATCCTGAAAAATAAAATGTATCCAAAATAAAAAAATATTGTGCAGCACAACTGTGTTCAACATTGATAATAATCAGAAATGTTTCTCGAGCAGCAGAGCAGCATATTATACTGATTTCTGAAGATCATGTGACACTGAAGACTGGAGGAATGATGCTGAAAATACAGCTGCGCATCACAGAAATACATTACAGTTTAACAGAGATTCACACAGAACACAGCTATATGAAATAGTAATACTATTTCACTGTTTTTACAGTATTTTTAATAAAATAAATTATTACAATTAATCCAAACTTTGACCGCCTGTGTGTGTGTGTGTGTGAGTGTGTGTGTGTGTGTGTGTGAGAGAGAGAGAGCGTGTGTGTGTGTGTGTGTGAGAGAGAGAGAGTGTGTGTGAGAGTGTGTGTGTGTGAGAGAGAGAGAGTGTGTGTGAGAGTGTGTGTGTGTGAGAGAGAGAGAGTGTGTGTGAGAGTGTGTGTGTGTGAGAGAGAGAGAGTGTGTGTGAGAGTGTGTGTGTGTGAGAGAGAGAGAGTGTGTGTGAGAGTGTGTGTGTGTGAGAGAGAGAGAGTGTGTGTGAGAGTGTGTGTGTGTGAGAGAGAGAGAGTGTGTGTGAGAGTGTGTGTGTGTGAGAGAGAGAGAGTGTGTGTGAGAGTGTGTGTGTGTGAGAGAGAGAGAGTGTGTGTGAGAGTGTGTGTGTGTGAGAGAGAGAGAGTGTGTGTGAGAGTGTGTGTGTGTGAGAGAGAGAGAGTGTGTGTGAGAGTGTGTGTGTGTGAGAGAGAGAGAGTGTGTGTGAGAGTGTGTGTGTGTGAGAGAGAGAGAGTGTGTGTGAGAGTGTGTGTGTGTGAGAGAGAGAGAGTGTGTGTGAGAGTGTGTGTGTGTGAGAGAGAGAGAGTGTGTGTGAGAGTGTGTGTGTGTGAGAGAGAGAGAGTGTGTGTGAGAGTGTGTGTGTGTGAGAGAGAGAGAGTGTGTGTGAGAGTGTGTGTGTGTGAGAGAGAGAGAGTGTGTGTGAGAGTGTGTGTGTGTGAGAGAGAGAGAGTGTGTGTGAGAGTGTGTGTGTGTGAGAGAGAGAGAGTGTGTGTGAGAGTGTGTGTGTGTGAGAGAGAGAGAGTGTGTGTGAGTGTGTGTGTGTGTGTGTGTGTGTGTGTGTGAGTGTGTGTGTGTGTGAGAGAGAGAGAGTGTGTGTGTGTAAGCATAAACACTTTTTTTAGTGTAGCTGCATCCAAACATATGACTGCATTGTTTTAGACACATATCCTCAGTGCTTTAACACAGGTGGGTGATTTCTGAGGAATTCTGTTATGAACTGAAACACATGTGTGTCGACTGGGTTTCTGACAGTCTAGTAAGAGTATTAGAGGTCATGATGAGGTTTGAGCTCTTCACCTGCTGGACCGGTGAAGATTTCTCATCATCTTCTGCTCTTCTGTCCTCTCCATCATCTGCACACACACACACACACACACACACACACACACACACCACAGCAAACATGAGGCGCCAGCGCCCTCCATGGGTCAGGATTCACACTACAGGAATTCACATTCAGTTACAAATACAACATAAAATGGCTTCACACTCTGTGTTTCCAATTGTATTAATAAAGACAGCAAAAGGACAAACAATAAATCAAGAAATGCATATTTAATAATATCAAGAAATATCATCTAAATGGATGAACAATCAATGTTTTTTCTGATGAAATCAACAATGATCGATATGATCAACATTATAGACTAGTGTAGACTCAAATGCAAATGTCAGATTTAGTCTCAGGCCTTAAACGAGCATGTATGTACATCACGCTCTTATTAAAACCTCTCATGAGTTAATTACAGAGTCGCTGTTAAAATGACCATTAGCTTTCGACGCATCTGTGTAATTATTTTTGCGAGATTTACAGTCATACCATTGTACTCGCTAGTAAACAAGAAAATTGCACGAGTGTTTTAAATACTTAATGAGTAATACATCCAGAGATTGCGTGTGAAATCAATACACTCTGAATAATTAAACCGCAGAATTAATGCACCTCATATAAGTTCACGCTTTCCCCAATAGCGGCTATAAAAATATTGCTGTGCAGATGATAGTGTTTTACCCAGGCATTTAATGCGTTTCAAATGCAAAACTGATTGAAGTTTAGCAGCGGAGATGAGCCGGCGTAGCAATAATGGGCTTCTTTGAATATTTTATGGAAATCGTTCACATTTATTAACTGTAGTCCAAAAGCCCGACTGTGAGCAGGAGCGCTAATGTAACAATAAACAGTTCAATGTGATTGAGAGAAGGGCTCATCTCATAAAAATGCTAAATCAAATTAAATACAGCATTTTAAAGCCTGCCTTCATTAAAGCGGCGGATGGGAGGGTGACGGCGTTTTCCAGCACAACCGCTGTTAGTTAGCAGCCTTTATTCCTCTGCTAATTAAACACTGCTTCTCTTCACTCCTGTTCTCTGCCGACTGTGTCACGGTGCAATGTAAAGGCAGCTAGGAACTGTTAAATAAACACAGTTCACGTATTATAATAAATATTAAATATATCAACTATTATATTGGCTTTAGGAGAGGTTCAAAAACCCCAGGTGAACAAGGTAAAAAAAAAAAGATGTTTTGATTTCACAGCCTGATATGTATTTGATAGGAATTGAAATCTACAGAGGCTAAATAAACACTTTAATGTGTATTTGATATGTTTTCAGTTCACTAGTCTGAAAGGAGACATGATACGGAAGCAAAACAGACCAAAATCTCAAAACTGACCAGTGCAAAAAAACAACAATGGTCTTCCAAAGCCTCTACATTTATTAAGAGGTATAAGGTTTACAAAAACCAGTACTCTATAGCACACATAGCTAACTGAAATGATCTCACTGGAGTCTCCATGTTCAGCAGTCCAGGCTGAATAAACCACAGAAGTCTAATACTCTTCAATCAAACTCTGAGCAGAAAGACTGAGGAACATATTGTATTCAGAGCTGGAAATGAAGACTTTGACAAAGACACGGGTGCTGAGGAGCAAATAGAGCTGCTGCACTGAAGTCAGATGTGTGTCAGGTGTTAAGTTAAGATCTCACACTGGTGTCGAGGCGCTTGGACGATCTCTCCAACTCCCGTCTACATGCTACTAGATCAGCTCTTTATGGATTATTTTAATAAAGACCTCCCAAGGCCTGAAATAGCCTTCCCTCATCTGCATAATGTTACCAAGCAAACGACGTGAGAGCAAGAGAGCCGTCATGAATTCAGCTTCACATCACTGTGTGGGCAGCTCCACTTCCTTTCTTACATCACGTGACACATAACGAATCCGGTGCAAATCAGTGATCGAGCCAAACATCAGAATATGGTAATAACATGTGCAAATGCGATTGGTACACACGCACCTGGCATCACAAGCGTTAGATGATTTTGCTCTTATGCAAATGAGGACAAAAACATGTGCAGCTCCAGAGGCAACCAATCCCATTCATAACCTCATCAACACAGAGAGCGTATGAAATATGTATGACAGACACAGATTAATCACACATTTTCACTTTTACTCTCTGGGGTTGCACTGCACTTGCATTTTATTTTGTCTCTCTCTCTCTCTCTCTCTCTCTCTCTCTATATATTGACTTTATGCTTTTGAGATCCATCTTTTAACACTGAGAACTCTGTGTGTGTGTGTGTGTGTGTGTGTTTGTGTGTGTTTGTGTGTGTGAGTGAGTGAGAGTGTGTGTGTGTGTGAGTGAGTGAGTGTGTGTGTGTGTGTGTGTGAGTGAGTGAGTGTGTGAGTTTGTGTGTGTGAGTGAGTGAGAGTGTGTGTGTGTGTGAGTT
>NW_015506133.1:160922-173408 GCF_001515645.1 Sinocyclocheilus grahami
GTGTGTGTGTGTGTGTGTGTGTGTGTGTGTGTGTGTGTGTGTGTGAGCGTGAGTTTGTGTGTGTGTGTGTGTATGTAAAATATTTGGTTATTATTTTGTCTTGTGGACTATATTAGTGTCCCTGCAGCACAAAAGCAGAGTTAAGTCGCTGGGGGATATTTGTAGCAATAGCCAACAATACATTGTATGGGTCAAAATTATACATTTCTCTTTTATGCCAAAAATCATTAGGATATTAAGTAAAGATCATGTTCCATGAAGATATTTAGTAAATCTCCTACCGTAAATATATCAAAACTTAATGTTTGATTAGTAATATGCATTGCTAAGAACTTCATTTGGACAACTTTAAAGATGATTTTCTCAATATTTAGATTTTTTTGCTCCCTCAGATTCCAGATTTTCAAATAGTTGTATCTCAGCCAAATATTGTCAGATCCTAACAAACCATACATCAATGGAAAGCTTATTTATTCAGCTTTCAGATGATGTATAAATCTCAATTTTAAAAAATGGACCCTTATGACTGGTTTTGTGCTCCAGGGTCACATTTGAACATTTGTTCTATGGGGAAAAAAAGATTCAATTCAAATTAAATCAAATGATTAACATACATATTCTTCAAGGTGTGTGTAATCTTATGACCTCACCTCAACTATGCAATTAAAGGTTAATATAATGAGCTGTGCTGCTTATCGAAATAAGCAACATCAACAGGGCATTGGTGACATTACACGGAAATGCTGAGACTTTTGATTTTGACTTTTTTTTTTAATGGTTGTAATTTAGTTTGAAATCATAATGAATTCTACTTATTATGCAAAGTGTGTGAGAGACCAGAGCCGTATCTGCAGACCAGAGCATCACAGAGACTGGAAGGAAAAGTCATTAACATCTAGTTTGATCTGCTTTTGTTCTGATGGCATTAATGCAGTTTTTACTGCAGGTACAGTAGCAGTAACAGAAACAGAATAAATGCTATTGAACTCATCAGCTCCTTTACAGGAGCAACTTTACAAACATGCAAAAATGCTTTCTCAACATGCTCCACACTGACTAAAACGACAGAATATGATTTCTTGCTGCTAATCCAATAAGCCTCCTTCAGAGCATCATAAAGACTGTCTGCTCTGCGGTTCATGAGGAGGACTGTGTCTACACCTCCAGCATCTGTTTGTCTCTCATAAGTGAAGGCTGCTGGGAAGCATTACAGAGATGTGCTGATTGGCTCATTCGCTTTGGCAGCGTCACCCTTTCCTAACAGAGCCGGGGGGGAATATTAAATCCTGCTGTTTGCTTATAAAAGCAGTTTTTAACACGCTGATAGCCAGAATAACAAGCACTTTTAATCACAGGCTGCTGTGGCGTCATAAACACACGACTGTAACGCTGTCACCTACAACACATGAAGACAGAGCTCAATCAAACTGACGCCTTCAGCCACGACTGACCTCACGGACATGACATTTACCAGCTTTTCATTTCACAGCAAAAGCACAAGATTACACTATCACACACACGGAAAAAAAAAACAGGAGAAATCAAGGAGGGAATCTGAGAAAACCAATAAAGACAAGATTTCTAAATAGATGAAAGCCTTGAAACGCAACAATGACCAAAGTAACAGCAATGACCATGTCTAATCATTAAAAAACATTGTGCAAAAACCTGACCGTGTGGCGGCACAATTATATTTCCTTATATCCACCAAACAATATACTTCCACTGAAGCTTCTATGGTGCCATTAAAATAAAGCATGTAACCTTCAGTCTGATTACAGATTAAGAATGCAAACGATGAAAGAGACATATTCAACATGAGGTGCTTTGTTATATTTCTATAACGCACAAGGGCAAAGAAACAGATGGATGATTTCTGGCTTCTGTGGCAGCATTTCCAGATGTGTGTTACACTGCATACATGTAAGAATTTGCATTATTCAGAAGAAAATGTGAGTGATTGTTTAGTCCCGATGTAAAAGATCCCAGATCTCTATCAACATAGAGAACAAATACACAGCATTCAAAACAGTGTATACATCAATAGTGATATTCTTAGGCCCTGTCCACACGAACACGGTTATTTTTAAAACCACAGCTTTGTCTACGCGGTTAGGCCGTTCGTCCACACGCAAACACAGCACCAGGTCACTGAAACCGAACATTTCTGAAAACTCCTGCCAGGGTGAAGATTTTCAGAAACTCTGGTTGCAGTGTTATCGTGTAGACAGCGAAACCGGAGTTTTTGGCTTGTGCCGTCGGAGCCTGCGCTGTTATCTCCGCCTACTGGAGACTTTTTCAGGCTTCTGATTGGCCAACATGGCTTTACGGTTGAGGTTATATCGCCACCTGACAGTGCTTCATAGCATGCGTTTGCGTTTTCATGTGGATGGAGATTTTTTTAAAAACGGAAGGAAATACAGTTTATAAAAATACCCGTGTATGTGTAGACGTGGCCTTAACGCAGAGCACTAATGCAGCCCATCTGACTGACAGCATAGCTCTCAAGAAGCAATTGCTTCACCTATAATAGTAATGTCAAGCTATTCTGGCTCACAATGGAAGTCACTGCTAGGATTTTCAGTCTTTAATGGCCTTCACACTGTATAATCATTACGAATCACGCTGCAATGGGGTATAATTGGGAATATTTTAAGGCGCACTGTGCAATTTGCCAGGTCTGACAAAAATAAACCACCATGCTTTTGATGGGAGGACAGCATAAAATTGCGCTGATTACCGCCTCCTCCTTGTCTAAGTGTGTACAGAAAGCGTGGGTGGGTTAATCGGAGCTGACTTTCATTCGCTGGAGTGTTTTCTTGCGTTCCTGTTGATTTGTCAGAGGCAGACAGGAGACTCCTATAAGAGCGCTGTTACCAGCGGCCAGCAAACCCACAGAGGCAACCGTCCAAGCTCCGCCCAGCAACTGTTACACGGGCCTCTGTCTCGGCCAATCACGTTCACCAGCCTCTTTCAGAAGAATTTCAACAGACAGTTCTGAAAAAAAGTTCCTCCGAAGTCTCATATATCCATGGGTCAATCCTAAAGCAAATGCTAACTCAGCCCTGGGCTTAATTTTACACATGAATATTTCATACACTACTTAAAAACAGGTATGTTGTGATTCTCATCTTTCTCCGCTGGGTCCCGTCTGGCATGAGGGCCAGATGTGTGTGTGTGTGTGTGTGTGTGTGTGTGTGTGTCAGTCAGATAGGAATCTGTCACCTTGTGGTTAAAGGTGGATACACTGACAAGCAAGCCTGGAGTGCCCCTACAGACATTGTTAGCTCTTGTTCTGGAATCTGATTGGTCGAGCAGCGTTTCAAGAGCACTGATAATTCACCAGTGTTTGCACCAGACAGACGGTGTGTTAGTGATGTGGTTCCCTTTCATGGGAACTTCGAACTGCGTCCTCTAGGGGTCGCTATGGGGAACGCCTCGTCGTGACCCGTGTCTGAAGCATACATTGAAAAAACACCAACTGTGACTCTTTCTGCAGTTACAGTATTTCGCCAGTAGGTGGCTGTTGACTTGACTGTCTTTATGAGTGAGTAATTGAATTATTCATTCAACTGATTCATTCCAGACTGTGGCTGCATATGCATATATATATATATATATATATATATATATATATATACACACACGTACGGTCTGATCAGTGAAGTGAGGCACAGGGAGAGGCACCTTAATGCCCTATTTCAGCATTATTACAGTGTTGTGGATGGATTGTCAGCAGGAGCCCTGAGATACTGAAGTGTGAAAGTCATCAGCGGCTCTCGTCCGTCTCCACACTCCTCTGATCCTCCCTGTCATTACTGGAGTGGGATGGATCCGCAGCAATTCCCCCAGATTCCTCCTTCCCTCTCTCAAACACATCCACACGTCCTCCGTCTCCTCCACCAGCCTCTCTGACTTCATTATGCCATGTGATTGGAGAATTTGCCCTACATTCACTTAACACTTGTGCCATCTGTTAGACTCCCTCGTTAATGGTGTCAGATCCTCGGCAAATCATTGATATTCAAATGTATGCACATAGCGTTATATTCCAGCACGCCGTTTCCTGCCTTCTAATGGACGGTTTATTTATCAAAGAGGGATATTCATCAGCGCAAGAGCGACTACATGTTTTGCCTGCGTCGAGACCGGCACTTTAAGACTGAGCTTTCCTCAAAACAGCCTTTATGATTCATTGACATGTGTAAAAATCATTTTATTCATAATTATTATTTTCAACTAAATAAGGTTCACTCTGTAATTTTTCCTCATTTAAAAGTTTTACATCTAACTTAATTTGATCATCGTTGCTAAAAACCTTCACATTTGGTAGAAACATGTATTCAAAGTGACTTGCGTTGCATCAAATGTTTACGAATCTGCGAATTGAACGCATGACTCTGGCATTGCTTAGTATATAACCACAAGACTGCCATATTGACAATTGCAACATACACAAAATGACTGAATACACCTTTAAATAGGGTCCATTTAAATTTTGTTTTCATTTGAAATGATTCTGCCCATGGTAACAAAGGCAGTTTGTGATGTATCTGTGCTGGTCTTTTCAACACTTACTTTAATCTAGACCCAGTATTTCAGCATAGATCTGTATGTTCACCGTCTAATGTCAAATAACAGACTACTACAAATCCTGAATCCTGAAACTCAAGAACGCTGCTCTACACACCTGAACACAACCAGTGCTATAATACAGGACTAGTCATGCTGAAGATCACATCACAGAGCACTAAACAGGCAACTAAACGCCATGGTCCTGTAACCCTATATGCTGCATGAAGGAATCAAACGCAGACATGTATCTTGCGACATTGGAAACTTCATTAATTTACAATTTGATATGGTTAAACTGACTCACTGTTACCATTCGGTAATTGGTTTGATTCTGTCATACTCAAATCACCACCTAAAGTGACCTTGGTGAATATGTTCCTGGAAATCAGAGCCATTACAATCTTCATTCATGAAATAAAAAGAACAAAATCATTCTTATGCTAAAAAACTTATGCTTTTACACATAAACATGTCCTGCTCAGTGAAAACTACTACTTCTAGTGTGATTCTGACGTGTGCATTCAGTGGACACTGTACTATAGCATGAGGCCACGTGAGAGGAGTTGTGAATGGCAGTGAAGTGATGCAGTAGGTCAGTAGGTCACATGACTATGACAACAAAATGTAGTAAATCCAAGTCACATGCAAATACTAGAAAATTCATACCATACACAACATGCTTTCTAAAGGTCGTGAAGTAATTACATATATAAAAGAACCTCAGAGAGTATGCGATTTCCGACACATTCACACAGGAACGAAACAGGTGCCTGTCTTTTTGCGTGAGTCATTGAATGATTCACTCAACTGATTCATTCAAAAATTCTGATTCATTCAGAAATGAAACAAGTGCTTAAATTATTTACTCATTTGTGTTCAAATCAAGATGGGACTAATGAATTGACCTATTTGTATGACAGAATTAAAGTCATTTTTTTGAGTATTTAATTTCTAAAAACAGGTTTTCCCGAACACTCCACTTGTTTTCAACCGCTCAGTCGGTCAGCTAGTCCTGTTCAGATCGCCTTAATGGCTTACTTATAGATGGCTCTAAATATGAAGGTAGAATAGGACTAGAATATTTTACCATAGACTTCACCATTTACTATGTGACTCGTTCTTTTAATTGCACATGCATTCTCTAAAAGGTTTCATGTTTTAGAAGTGGCTTATATATGTAGTGTTGGGAGTTACATAGATTACTTTTTCAAGTAACTAGTAAAGTAACGCTTTTAAATTTACAATGAAGTATCTGAGTTACTTTTTCAAATAAGTAATGCAAGCCACTTTGTTTTCCCATTTATTGACTGAGAGCTCTCCTGTCCACATGCTGAGAGAAATCGGGAGTGAGTGCAGAGACACGTCCTTCAGTCTGAGGCTTATTCATTTCACTTTTGGTGTGAAAGGGCCTTTACACTTGCCAAAAATATAACTTTTGGGATTTTTGTTATTAAAGAAACAAATAAGCAAGCCCAGCACATGTGACAAAAAGTAACACAAAAGTAACGCTATGCATTACTTTCTATAAAAAGTAACTAAGTAGCTCAACTGGTTACTTTTTCATGGAATAACCCAATATTGTAATGCATTACTTTTAAAAGTAACTTTCCCCAACACTGCGTATAAGATATGATATTACAACAGATTACGTAAGAATGATTTGACATAGAAACGCGTTCTGCTCGGCTCAAGAAATGGAAGCATGTAGAAGAGAAGAGATGTGCTTTTGTTGACTTCATCACCATGGAGATTTAATAGGTTCGTATTGGGCCACCTGGGTACCAGCAGGACCTCGAGTGCTAATGAGGGAGAGACGCTTCTGCACTCACCGCGCACACACACACACACACACACACACACACACACAAACGGCTCTCACGGACGCTCCTGCTTCAGATCAAACGCTGCTCATTACGCGACACCCCTCACTGCCAAACCTCTTATTCCTGATCTTTATTTTTCACCACATCAATTTAAGTATGAATCAAATTTCTTTCAGAATCTGGAGCGTGACTAATAGCGTTTGCGGGTGATCTCTGCGAGGCTCTCTTTGCACTGAAATGTCACCACTTGGTGAGATGTTGTGGAATGAGACGCGTGCAGTGGAGCGTGGCGCTGATCGCACACCTCCGGCTGCAATCTGAGGAAACATGATGATGATGATGATGGTGAGGAGCATGATGTAATCCCTCTCATGCCACAGCAAGCGTGCGAGCAGCACACGCACAGAGCAGCAGTGCCATCTCATGGTCACACAGGGAAGTGCCTTACATAAGGTTCAGAGAATTACATCACCGTTATCAGACAATAGTGGCTGCTGAGAATCTGATGTGCGGATACAGACACAAACGCATCACCAAAGTTGGCAAAAACAACAAAAAACGCTCACAGATGATACAGCCTTATGATCTCTTACAGTGTTGTATTATTGAACCTATTTATTTCACTTCATTTCATCACATTGGTGACAATCTAAAGGTACAGTTTTTGCACATTCTTTCTAACAGTCTTATGTTTAAAAGTTTGAGGTCAGAAATATTTCTTTGGTTGTTGGCATTAGTTAAAATTAACTAACAATAAAACACAATACTTCTACAGCATTTATTAATCTTAATTAGTGTTACTCTCAACATTGACTAACACATATTATAATTAAAACATGCATTTGTTAACACACTGTAAACTAACATAATTGAACGAAGGTTAATAAATGCTGTAAAAAAAATATGGCAAATTTTTAATGTTAATGTTTACAAAATAGACCTTATTGTAAAATGTTACCATTTTTATGTTAGCATCAAAGAAATTAATACTTTTATTCCTCAATTATGCATCAAATGGATCAAAAGAGACATTTATAATGTTATGAAAGATTTATGTTTCAAATAAATGCTGCTCTTTTAAACTTTCTATTCATCCGTGAATCCTGAAAAATAAAATGCATGATGGTTTCCACAAAAATATTGTGCAGCATGACAGTTTTGAACATTGATAGCAATTAGAAATGTTTCTTGAGCAGCAAAGCAGCATATTATACTGATTTCTGAAGATCATGTGACACTGAAGACTGGAGGAATGATGCTGAAAATACAGCTGCGCATCACAGAAATACATTACAGTTTAACAGAGATTCACATAGAAAACAGCTATTTTAAATACGAATAATATTTCACAGTTTTTACTGTGTTTGATCAAATAAATGCAGCCTTGGTGAGCAGAAAATACATCTTTCAGAAATGTAAATAAAATCCGATTGACATCAAACTTTTGAACAGTATTGTATGTACTCTAGTTCTACATAGATGTGCTCCTGTTTTTGACAGACAGATGTTCCATATGAATGTCTTGGTTTCAGATGATGTGCTGATGTCTTACCGTTGTCCTGAGTCTCCTGTGAAGCCGTGAGTCCGCTCCACTTCTTGCGTATGTTCATGAGTTTGGCCTGTGAGATCTCTCGGACTATAGAGGACAGCTGCTCTTTAGAGCGCTGCGCTGCGGGACTGCTCTTCTCCTGTCCACACTCAGACTTGCTCAGATGATGGTTCCCCACCTCACAACGCCAATATTCAATGATTAAACACTTGAAAACCCAATGCACACAATGGCTATTATAATGTTTTTATACTCACATCTCCATTCTGTCTTCTGTATATGTATATCGGCGGTAATGACGCAGCTTTAGACCTGAAATCACATTCAGTCACATTCTGTTTGAAAACGTCCTTCATCTTTGGTTAAAATGCTGTCTTTCTCTTACCCGTTCACTCTCTTCATGCCGATGGGTTTATTGAACAGCAGGTCACTGTATGGAAGCTTTTTGAATTTGTCTCTGCCAACAGCGACGTAAAACTGCCTGTTTTCTAACTCCTTTCCATCCATAACGAGAGTCCCTTCAAAGGTGTACAGGCTGTAAGAGATGTCAAAGGCATTAGTTAGTTAAATACAGCTCAGGTAATTCAGAAATGCTTCCTTTTCCCTAATGAGAAAAGGGTACTTATCATCCAAATTACTTTTCATGAGCATTTAAGACTTTTATAATGTGTCCTGGAGAACCACAATAATGAAAGTAAATCTAAATTGTTTTTTTTGTTTTTTTTTAAATGACTGTACTCTAGGCAGTCTCTCTAACATCAATACTGTTACAGGTACACATATCACCTGCAAACATTAAGAGTTACCCTGTTGAAAAAAACAGAATATGCTGGTTAGGTATGTTTTGAAGCATGGCTGCTGGTTTTAAATGGTTTAAGCTAGTCCTTAGCTGGTCATGAGCTGGTTTAAGCTGGTCCTAAGCAACTAGCTCCTGTTCAGGACCAGCGTAACCCTTATGAAAATTAACCATGGTTTTACTACAAATTAAACCAAAAAAGTCTCTAGGTTACGCATGTAATCCTGGTTCCCCGAGGGAACGAGACACTGTGTCGAAACGCTATGGGAACGCCTTAAGCATGACCACGCTCTGAATCACGTGTGTAATCAGTCCAATGGATAGGCGAGACGTCACGGGCAGGGTGACATAGCAACCAGGAAACTTAAAAGCACGTGCGGTGGATACAGCAGCAGCTTCTGGAAAATGAAGTAAGCACTCGCAGGGATGCCGAAAGTATGGCACTGAGACGCAGCATTTCGTTCCCTCAAGGAACCATGGTTACATGCATAACCTAGAGACATTCCCCTTCAGGAACTCGAGCTGCGTCGAAACGCTATGGGAATGAGTATGCCCACGCTGCCAGACTTTCAAATCCCTGCCTAGTGTGGAAGAGCACAGCTAGGGCGAGAGAACAGAAGGGCCCGTAGTGTCTCGCATATCGAGGCCATAGAACCTGACGAACATTAGGGGCATGGACCAACCCGCAGCATGGCAGACGTCCTGCATAGAAACACACTGCTCGCACTGGACACATACAGTTAAGCTTCTGCTGGTCAGGCTTCCGAAAGGGAGGAGGACAGAAGGCCTGGAGTACAACAGGCTGTGGTGTAGAGGAGGGAACTTTAGGTACATAACCCGCTTGAGGGTAGAGAAATGCTTTGGCCAGACCAGGCACAAAGTCTAAGTAAGAAGGGGCCACTGAGAGAATCTGCAGATCCCCAACTCTCTTATGAGAAGAAATCGCCAGAAGAAATAATAGTTAGATGACTATCAGATATCTCCTCTATAGGCTCGAAAGGTTTACAGAGAGCCTCTAGCACCACAGCCAGGTCTCATGGGGGGGACACAAGATTGTACCGGAGGCCTCAGCGTCAGTGCAGCATGGAGGAAACGTGTAACTATGGGCTGCCACTGACTGACCACAGAGAGGGGCGAGGTAGACCGCAATGGCCGCCACATGACCTTCAAGGTGGAGTGGGTCAACCCTGTGGAGAATCAGGCATGCAGGAACTCCAGCACTGTACCAACTGGGCAGTTAACTGGGTCGAGCTGGTGGTCTCCGCACCAAGAAGTGAAAAGTTTCCACTTCAGGGCATACAGTTTCCTCGTAGAGGGATCTCTGGACTGGACGATGGTCTCAACAACCTCAACAACCTCAACAACCTCAACAACCTCAGGAAGCTACGAGTTGTGCCCCCTCAGTGAACTACGGTGACCCCCGCTTGAGAGAGGAGGTCCCTCCTGATGGGAATATCCCATAGAGAGCCATCGAGAAGGGACACCAGTTCCGAGAACCATACTCGGCCTGGCCAGAACAGGGCCACTAGCAGTAGACGGACCCCGTCCCGGCGCACTCTCTCCAGAACTCCTGGGAGCAGAGCGATCGGGGGAAAGGCATACAGACGAAGCCTCGGCCAAGTCTGTACCATGGCGTCCAGTCTGAGAGGAGCTGGATGAGTCAGAGAGAATCAGAGGGGACAGTGCAATATCTCCTGAGTCGCAAACAGCTCCACCTGACCCTGGCCAAGAACTCTCCATATCTGCTTCACCACTTTGGTGTGAAGCCTCCATTCCAGGGGCCTCGGCCCCTGCCTTGACAGGATGTCTGCTCCCATATTGAGATGCCCAGGAATGTGAACTACTCTCAGTGAGAGGAGTTTCCCCTGGGACCACACAAGGATCTGGTGCGCCAGCCTGTAAAAGGACACATGAGGATCTCTTAGGTCTGGGATAAAGTGTTTCAATGCTAGAAACACGGCCAGCATCTCCAGGCAGTTGATGTGCCAGGTGAGATGGCAACCGCTTCACAGACCACGGGCGGTGAGGGACGCGTCCGTCTCTAGCGTTATGCGGCGACAATGAGCTCCCAGCACCGGGCCCTGAGGCAAGAACCAAGGCTTCCTCCACAGAGGCACGTAGGCATTGCCGCATGACCTTGAGCATGTGGAGCGGGCTTCCCCTAGGGGGAAAACCCCTTGGTCTTGAGCCACCACTGTAGGGGTCTCATGTACAGCAGGCCAAAAGGTATCATGTTGGATGCAGCTGCCATCAGACCCAGCAGTTTTTGAAACTGCTTGACAGTGAGTGACCGGCCTTCTCTTACTCTCGTGACTGCAGTGAGGATCGACTCGATCTGAGCAGGTGACAGTTGTGCCTGCATCGTGGTCAAATCCCACACCACGCACAGATAAGTGGTTCTCTGTACTGGAGAAAGCACACTTTTCTTGGCATTTAGTCTTAACCCCAACTCTTTCATGTGAGCGAGAACGACATCTCGATGCCGAACCGCCATCTGCTCTGATTGAGCTAATATCAAACAATCATCGATATAGTTCAGTATGCGGATGCCCTGGACTCGCAGAGGAGCCAGAGCAGCATACAAACACTTCGTGAAAGTGCGGGGTGAGAGTGCAAGGCCAAACGGAAGAACCCGATATTGGTAAGCTTTGCCCCCAAAAGCAAACCTCAGGAACTTCCTGTGTTGAGGAAGAATGGAGATATGGAAGTCCTTTAGATCTATAACGACAAACCAGTCCTCGGACCTGATCTGAGACACGACTTGTTTGATTGTGAGCATCCTGAACTTCAGTCGCATGACTGAGCGGTTCAACTGACACAGATTTAGAATTGGACACAACCTCCCATCCTTATTCGGAACTATGAAGTACCGGCTGTAGAACCCGGACTCTCTGTCGTGAGGAGGGACCACCTCGATGGCCTTCTTCCTCAAGAGGTCGCTACGTCACCCCGCCTGTAACGTTTCACCCATCCATTGAACTGATTACACACGTGATTCAGAGCGTGGTCACTCTGAAGGCGTTCCCATAGCGTTTCGATGCAGCTCGAGTTCCTGAAGGCGAACTATGGTTACTATAGTTAAACCATGGTAACCACAAATTAACCATGGTTGTGCTACACTAACCATAGTTTAACCATGGTATTTGTAGTAAAACTATGGTTGTACAAATGGTAATCAATAAGCCAAAAAAACATGGTTATTACACTTTGACTACAATAAAACCATGCTTAATTTTCATAAACCAGCTCATGACCAGCTAAGAACCAGTTTAAACCAGCTCAAACCAGCAACCATGCTTCAAAACATACCTAACCAGCATATGCTGGATTTTTCAACTGGGTACAGTCTGATTTTAATGAGCAACTGCCAGCATACAAATACTTTTTTTTCTGGATTTAAGAAAATGCTTTGAGCACAAATGTGAATTAATTTCACTTCAATTTCATTAAGCAAATAACTACATTCATTTCTTGTGCTTGCGTACCTCCGCACACCCCCAATGATTCGCAGGCCCATTTTCTCCGTGACCATCTCCAGAATCCGCTCAAACTGGCTAATCACACGGCTGGGAATCAGCAACCTCACCGCTGGGTTCAGGACGTCTCCATTTGCCACAACACTGAAACACACGCAAACACACACACACACACACACACACACACACACACACACACACACACACACACACACACACACACACACACACACACACACCCCCTGTGTGTGCGTGAGACAGAAAACA
>NW_015506133.1:173439-185266 GCF_001515645.1 Sinocyclocheilus grahami
CACACACACACACACACACACACACACACACACACCCACACACACACACACACACACACCTTGTGTGTGATTGGGATAGTCAAAATTGCACAATATGCATATCAAACAACAGCTCCAGTAGCGTAGATAGTAAAGCGCATGTCAAAGTCTATTTGACGTGATCGACCCGAGTTCGAATTTGCCTTTTGACAAACATTTTTACTCCCTTTTCAAATCTCATATCACATCGGAAAGACATTTATTTTCAATAAAAATGAAGGAAATAATCAAAAAGTTGAAAATAAAGTATTGGGTAGGGTTAGGATAGGTGTAGGGAGGGTTTTAATGTACCAATAAGGTGGCATGCATTTAATAATTTGAATTAACATTATAATTTACACTCAATACATTATTATTGTGTACTGTTTTATAATGTTCTACAATACTGAGGTGCAGATAATTGCCACTATTTGCAATAAGCTATTTTAACAGTGTAAATAGAATCTATAGCTGTTTGTGCTTAGTGCAAATAGCAGCTGCCTTTAAAAAATGTTAGATGAACGTCCAACTGAAACACAGATAATGTTCTTGTGCTAACATTTTAAAAACATTATTAAAGATGAGATAACTTTGAACAAACATTCTATTAACAGTATTGAAAAAATTATTTGTTCATGATTGTGAAATAACCTTGTCAGAATGCTAACCAAAGTTGTGAGAACATTCCCTATTAGCTTGGATTATACAAAGAAACAAAACGAATACGGTACATCTGTGCATAAATACAGAAATAGTGCTGGTGCATTAACTTATTAAAGAATAGCTCAAGCCAAAATGCAAATGCCATCAATATTTACTCCCAAACATCCGAATGATTTAACCATTTGTCAGTGTCTATTTCGAGCACACAATGAGGATAAACTACAACAAGAAAACATGTCAGATTTGTGGATTCTAGTGTTGGATAATAATATCAGTTTCTCAGTTTTAATTGGTCTTAATTTGGATTAATTGAAGTCTTTTATTCTGGGTTGTTTTCAGTTATTGCGTGAACAAATCTTTATTTGGAGCGTGCCTACCATGCAACAGTCACAATAAGCTTTGTCACTTTGGGTATAAAACAAAATCTGGGCATTCAAGATCTATTTTCTCACAAAATACAAACAATAAATGTGGTCTTGACACTTTTTAATGTGCCATTTATAAGTTTGTCGTATTATACTCAAACTTTCCAGTTTTGTCTCTCTCTCTTTTGAAGTCTGACCGCTGTGGTCACTGTGAGCGATCGCTGTGTGCAAAAAAGCTACAAGATTCCTCCAAAAATCCACAGAACAACAGGAGGGAGAATAAACAGTGCCAGAATATGTATTTTTTGAGTGAACTAATAGCTTAAGCTTTTTAGTATCCCACAGAGATATTTGATTAAATCTGCAGCATTATTGCATGACGTTATGAAGTTTATCAAGAAGAAGGTCAGGATTATGAAATAAATAAATAAACAGTACTTACAATATTGCACAGGGCTCTTTGATGGGCTTCAGGAATCTGGCAGATACAATCACACGACTCTGAGGAACAGGTTTCAGCTTCACACAGGAAAAAATAAGGGGTGAGGATCTGCAGAGGAGTTAAATCTAGCAAAAACTACAGCTGACAAACATCCAGTTCAATCAAAACATAAACGTGTAGTACACAAGACATTAAACATTTTAATATGCTCATGATAATCTGAATCCACCTTTATAATTATATATAATTACATATACATCTTTATACACCACTACAGTGGATTTGAAATAAAACAATAAAGATGTGATTGAAGTGCAGACTTTAAGCTTTAATTCAAGGGGTTGAACAAAAATATAACATAAAATGCATAAAATGAAATGCGGGTTGAGATCAGGAGATTGACTCGGCCATTGCAGAATAATCCACTTTTTACCTTCAAAAACTATTGGGTTGCTTTTGCTGTATGTTTTGGGTAAGTCTAGCCTGGCCTTGTGTGCAGCTTGTGGTGAAGCCTCTGTATTTGCTCTGGTGAAGTCTTCTCTTGATCGTAGACTTTGACAGAGACTCGTCTGCCTCCTGGAGAGTGTTCTTCTCTTGGCTGATGATGTGAAAGGGTTTTTCTTTACCATAGAGAGGATCCTCTGATCATCAGCACTGTTGTCCTCCGTGGACGTCCAGGTCTTTATATGTTTCTGAGCTCACCAGTGCGGTCTCTTTTTCTCAGAATGAACTAAACTGTTGATTTGGCCACTCCTGATGTTCCTGCTATCTCTCTGGTGGATTAGTTTGGTTTTTGAAGCCTAACAATCGTCTGTTTCACTTGTATGGAGAGATCTTTGACCGCATGATGTGGGTTCAGAGTAACAGCTTCCAAAAGCAAATTACACAATGACAATCAACTCCAGACCTTGTACCTGCTTAACTGATGTAGAAATAATGAAGGAATAGCCCACACATGTCCATGAAACAGCTTTTGAGTCAACTGTCCAATTACTTACGAGGTACATATTAAAGAGCTGTAATTCCTTAACTTTTCCTTCAATTTCGATTACCCTCAAATTAAATCTCAGAGTGTGCACTTTAAGCCCATATTCATTATATAATTGTAACTTGAAAATGTTTTGGTCATTTTTGAAGGTCATTGTTTTTGGTCAAATGTTTTTTTTTCTTAAATAATCGTATGTTATTTCTTAAAGAAGTACACATATTTTGATACATTGACTAACATATTAAAGCACATGTAAAGTACTTAATGATATTTGATTGTAACTGCAGTGCGTTTATCAGTATTATGTTTAGGGTTAATATATTTTCAATGCACTAAATTGCAACTTCGTCCTTATAAATAGAGCATTATGATCAATACATAAATTCAAACAAATTACAATCAATAAAATAAAATGCACAACAATAAATAATTAATTAATTCTGAAAAGCCACAGTAAATAAGTTATTTTTAAGCTTTAATTTGAAAATAGACATAGATGCCATAGTTTGGATTGATACTGGTAGGCTATTCCATAGTTTAGGGCCTGCTATCGCAACAGCTTGGTCCCCTCTAATCCAAGATCCCCAGACCTAAGTGACCAATATGGATTTTGAGAATGTAGCATGACAGAAAGATAACCTGGTGTTAGGCCATTTATTGATTTAAAAACTATTTTTTTTATATTCAGTTCTCACTTTAACTGGTAGCCAGTTAAAATGGGAGTAACGTGATACAATTTTTGATTACCGGTCAACAGACTACCTGCAGCATTCTGAGCCATTGCTAGATCTGTCTGTTCAGGGATGTTTACTACCAGCCGCTTCCTAGTGTGGTCATCAATCCCAAGAAGTCCAAGGGTCCTCCAAAGCAACTGCCCTGCGAAGCCCCTGCAGACCTACACCAGCAGACTCCAAGCCTTCCATTCTTCCTGTAGGCACTCAAGAATCAACTCCTAATATTTCTTAAGCTTACACTCTGTGCTTATTCTGTCCTCTTTTCCCAGGGTACTGTAAACTCGGTAAGTACCACCTGCATGGTAACCTTCAACCAGGGCACAATATCAAGTCTGAGACTCGTATGGGTTATTTTCTCTGGGAATCTGAGCTGCTTCCTAAGGTCTGCCTGCATCTCCCAGTCGTTTTCCTATATTGTACTCCTGTACTCTTTATTTCTGTTTCTGTGCTTTTCCCAGACCTAAGGAACTTAATGAAACAAGGCCCCTTACGAAGTTGTCTTGGCTTCTTTCATGCCTGCTTCACCCCGGCAACCAGCTGATTTAAAATTTGATCATGTCAACACCAAAACTTCCCATCCACCAAACTTCACCTGCATGAGGAGAGGACACACTGAAGGTAAGCTGGCTTTCCACAGAGTGCACAACTGGTGCTCTCTACCTACCACCATGTATGGATGTATGATGGAGTAGGTAAAACATCATATACAGAACACAACAAAAAACTTAATCTGGTAGTCACCCATGCTCCGGATGTCCTGCCAGGTCAGAACCCTCTCTCACACAGATTCCCACCTCAACTAGCTGCACTGTGTATTCATGGCTGCAGACTTACCATGCCATTTATCTTCTTCTGCCTTACAAACCTCCCTCTGCACCATGCTGAGTCAGTCTCTTGGATCGTGCGAGAGCGAGGGACGGTAATCGACCCACAGGACAGAACACAGTTATGACCACCCAGGATGGACAATTGACACTGGAAGTGCCAAGTGATGTATTCCAGGTCGGATGTGGGAGGATATGCAAAAATTAGAGGGGTCTGAAGAGACACCAGATGAAGATGAAGTAGCTCGCAACCTACTAGTAGTGTGCAAATGGTATACCATATACTGTAAGGTGTACAAGCAGTGTGAAAGGCTCAGGAAGCAATTCTGGAGGTTACTGAAAGTGGCATGGAGGAAGGACTTTCTTGCTGTTGATGGTTGGTTACGGAGGGATGGTTCATTCCTAAGGAGGAGGATCCCACAGATATCAGTCACTTTCGTACCATATCACTCCTCGTTGTGGAGGGTAAGATCTTTTTTGGGGATTTTGGTTAAGAAGCCAGAGACCACTTTCATGTTGAATAACAGGTCTATGGACATATCAGTTCAAAAAGTTGGAGTTACGGGGCTTCCTGGTTGTCTTGAGCATACCAGTGCAATCTCTAAAATAATTGTAGATTCAGAGAGGAACCATGGTGACCTGGTGGTTTTGTGGCTTGACCTGACCAACGCCTATGGGACAATACAATACCCCATATGTTAGTGGAACTAACTAGGGCTGAACGATTAATTGCATTTGCGATAATATCGCAATATGAAAAATTTTGATTTTTCAATCGCAGAGGCTGCGATTACACGGTCACGTGACACGCGAGAGTAAAGAGGTGTGTTCGACTTGAAGATCAGATCGGTGTATGACATCAAAGTACGGCAAGCGAGAGAAAGCACAAGGAGACGTCCGCGCTCTTATAGCTCTCTCAGTACTTTGATGACACACACCCATCGGTCTAAGCAGCGCTGCTTCAAGTCGAGCACGGGCCATCAGCAGAAAAAGAAAAGAAATAAGTAAACAGCCAAAGGACGTAACTTAGAATGGGAGATGGATCGGTTTGTGAAAGCGAAGAGAAAAGCCATAGATGAAGTCGCACAAGACCCAGGCAGGTGCTGGTCATTTAAAAGATAAATGCAGAAAATGTGACGAGACATATCTTGCTCTCGGCTTGCAGAAAATGTGACAAGGCATATCTTGCTCTCGGCTTCACTCACCGGGTCTATACCGGACACCACAGTTGTTGCGTGCCGCAACAGCTCTACACTGACGCGACAAAGCGACCGGTGCAAATAATTATAAATAGAACAAGACATCAGTTTAATGTCGCATCGCATCCAGTGTACACAGCGTCACTGATTATAATGGTTTCTACTGTATTTTGCCGCTCGCGTCCGGTGTAGACACGTGTTTAATGTCGTTGGTGAGGAGGACAGACTGTGTGTCCTATGCCTTAGCGGACAGCAAGAAACCCACAAAAAATTTATAAATAACAGAGAGAGAATAATAAGTTATTCTCTCTATGCTATTTTTCAATGTTTCAAGTGATGCAGGTGTTTTTTTCCCTGTAGGTTTTTTAAATTAAAAAAACATAAATTTTTCATAATGTTTAGTGAAATTATTTGGTAGTCTGAGGGGGGCGCAACCAAAAAAGTTTGAGAAGCACTGGTCTAGAGTTAACAGTGATTAAAAAGTGCACATGTTTACATATGTTTATTACAGTGACTTTGAATTACCTAAAGTAGTGTGGTAAAGCAGCAGATTTGTTTTTATATTTCTGCAATCTACTTTAGTTTGTGTGATTTGATACTGACTTTCATATTAATGTTTACACCAGGCTTATTTTTCAGTGCTTTATGTTGTCATAATTATTACATGCTTACAAGGTTGAAAATTCAACATACTGTGATTGTAGTTGTTAAATAAAAATGTCATTCATATCAATTCATGCATCACCTAATTTCATCATAACATATAGGCCTGGCCTACAGAAAAGGACATTTATGTTTAATCTATCTAATAGTGTGTTGGTCATACTTTACAATGATGTATAGCTTGTCTTTGTTGAATAATACATAACATAAAGAGCTTTAAAAAAAATTGCATATTAAATCGCAATCGCAATATTGGTAAAAAAAAATCGCAATTAGATTATTTTCCAAAATCGTTCAGCCCTAGAACTAACACAGTCACCCTGTCTCAGCCAGTCATCCTGTTCTCAGCAGCAACGAACCTCCTTGTCGAGACAGCAGAGAGTTTACATCAGGAGGCAGTATTGGCAAATGGCACCCAACAGGTGCCCATCAGAGAATTCATGGATGACTTGACCATTATGGCAAGATCAGTACCTGAAGCAAGATGGATGCTGGAGAATTTGGTTGAGCTCACCGATTGGACAAGGATGGAGTTCAAACCTGCAAAGTCAAGAAGTTAGGTGCTGAGGAAGAGGCATGTCCAGGATCAGTTTCACTTTAAGATCAAATAGGACACTATTCCAATCATTCAAGAAAAGCCAGTGAATAGCTTGAGGAAGTGGTACAGGGCAGACCTCAATGACAGGCAGAGTGTGATGGAAATGTTTGAGGAAGTTGAAACTTGGATGACATTCTTGAAGAAGAGGGGTTTACCCGGCAAGCATAAGGCTTGGGGATACCAGCAAGGAGTCCTAGCCAGAGTGCTCTGGCTACTGCTCATTTATGAGGTACCCACCTCTACTGTGGAAAGGAAGATGAACAACTGTTTAAGGAGATGGTTGGGCGTTCTGTAAAGCTTATGCTCCATAGGCTTGTATAGTACAGGCGGCAAGCTGCAGCTACCAGTAACATCAGTAACCAAATCACAGCAGGCGAGGAAGTAACTCATTGTAGTCCCTACGAGACGTTTTTGTAGGCATTAAACTGCCATGATTTTAAAAGACGATATCTTTGTTTGCATTGAACATTCAGCATCATAACTTTGCAGATATTAAGTCTGCAGCCATGACTAAACAGGCCAGATAGGAAGAATGTGCGAGAGAAAGTTCTGACCTGGCTGGACATCTGGAGCAAGGAAGACTGCTGGATTAAGTTTTTGTTGTTCTCTGTATACGACACTCTACCTAATTTATCAAATCTCCATACATGGCGCTTGGTAGAGAGCTGCCTGGGTGAAGCAGGCATAAAAGAAGCCAAGACAACTTCGTAAGGGGCCTTGTTTCATTCAGTTCCTTAAGTCTGGGGAAAGCACAGCAACAGAAATGAAGAGTAAAGGAGTACTGTCCAAGGCAAACGACTGGGAGATGCGGGCAGACCTTAAGAAGCAGCTCAGATTCCCAGAGGAAATAACCCATACGAGTCACAGACCTGATATTGTGCCCTGGTCGAAGGTTACCATGCAGGTGGTACTTATCATGTTGACAGTACCTTGGAAAGACAGGACAGAAGAAGCACATGAGTGTAAGCTTAAGAAATATTAGCAAGGATGGAAGGCTTGGAGTCTGCTGGTGTAGGTTGGCTGCAGGGGTTTCGCAGGGTAGTTGCTTTGGAGGACCCTTGGACTTCTTGGGATTGATGACCAGGCTAGGAAGCGGCTGATCAAGTCAAGTCACCTTTATTTATATAGCGCTTTTAACAATACAGATTGTGTCAAAGCAACTGAACAGCATTAATTGGGAAAATAGTGTCAATAATGCAAAGGACAATAGTAAACAGTCAATTTTCAGTTAAAGGCAGTAATGGCTCAGTTCAGTTTAAATAGTCCTATCTAACTGGATAAAAAAAAAAAAAACACTCTGAAGTTCAGACCAAACACAGACACACAGCTGCTCTCATCTAGTGTTTCGGTGTCTCTCGGGCCCCTGCCGTATCCCCTGGTAACCCCGCGGCACGCCTGTGTGAAGAGCAGAGGGACATCGCGTCTTTGGGACGCTGCCAAACCAAAGCGGCCGCTCTAATTGAGACAATCAGGAGCCAGTAGGAACAAAGTGTGGCCCTCGTCGTAAATAAAATAACCTGTTCAATCTTGCCTAATGATGATTAGGGCATTGTTTCACCAATTACCACGGCAACAGCCCTTTAGTTCAGCGCAATAATAAAGTGGGAGCTGAGCAGGTGTGACGATACTCCCTTTCTTTGCCTAAGAGAGTTCATCAAATTTTAAGACTGTCGTAAAAAAAAGTCCCTGTGCTGGTTTTCTTTCTTTCTTTTCATTCCTGTGTGCTTTAACTAGTCTTGAGTTCTGCGGGAGTATATGAAGTGTCATTCAGATGGTCTCCGGAGGCTTTGTTTGCGCTCTGGGTCGGAGCCATAGACTTAAATATGCATCCAAGGAGGTGGATAATAATTCAGAGGTTAATAATTCATTGTCGACAACAAAGTGATTCTTTCCAGACGACAACGCAGACGGTGTGTCTAAACATGACACCTCGCTCAGGTAGTCTTTCTTGAACGTTAAAGCAGGTGCGATATGCTGAACTAGCACACTAATGCTCCAGGATTCCTTTAAACACATAGCTTGTGTGCTGAAAAACATGCTCTTAAATCACTGGCTTTGTTTGCCAGTGTCTAAACCTCCTGTGGTCGACTGTCAGCCTTCAGTGCTCTAGTTCAGAGTCCTGAGGGACGTGTGGATGAACATACAGTATATACCCGACTGACTCCATTAACCTCCAAACTAGTGCAGTGATTGACTGCTACACTCAGTGTTTGAGATGTTCTTAGTTAATGTGATTAACAGTGTGTTATATAGGAGTTGAGCTTGCATTAGTTATAATGTATACACACATACACAGATTTTTGATATAAAGAAATATTTGTTCTTACCACTCCATTGGGCTGAAGCGTTTTTTTCTTCCTGGGTCCTATCTGTAAATAACTAGAAAGTGAGCTGAATTACTTTTTTTTTCCTTTTACAATGCAAAATTTGTGAAGATCTTTGTGAAGTGGCCATAAAACAGTGACGGTGCTAGTCAAATGTTTCAATACATTTAGTTAAAATGTGTGTTTGATCTAAAAGTTCATACTTAAAGCAAGAGTTCAACATAAAAATTAAAAGTCCTCATTCTCAGGCCATCCAAGATTAGGATGAGTTTGTTTCTTCATCAGGTTTGGAGAAATGCAGCACTGCATCAGTGTCTCAGCAATGGATGCTCTGAGAATGAGAGTCCAAACAGCTGATAAAAACATCACAAGTAATCCACAGCACTCCAGTCCATCAGATAACATCTGGAGAAGACAAAAGCTGAAACTAATCCAGCATTAAGACGTTTTTTAATCCAGCCACATATGTGTTTAGAGCTGTTTAAACGCTGCTTGATCTGTGCAGATTTCTCTCCTGATTCACACCAGGACACTTTTTCAGCGTTATTTGGGAAGCGTTATTATGGATTATAGACTTGTATTTTAGCCAGAAGCAACAGCTTGAAGTTTTAAAGTCTTAATGATTGATTCGATTGACACAAACACAAGATGTTAATTGATTTTGTGGATTATTGTGTTGTTGTGGCACCCATTCACTGCAGAGCATCCATTGCTGAGACACTGATGCAGTGCTACATTTCTCCAAACCTGATGAAGAAACAAACTCATCCTAATCTTGGATGGCCTGTGGATGTACACGTGCACATGAATTTCTTTACAAAACTAACATTTACAAACATTTATTGAAGTTGAATCAAATAGTGAAGGAAAAGCATCATCATGTGTCCACCAAACATGCACTCTAAGAAAAAGTTCTCTAAAATACATTAGTACATTGTCCGTAAAATGTAAGTCTGTAACACCTTGTTAATTTGAAGGACTTTTCTGTATTGATATTTCAGAGGTGTTTTCCCCATATTTTAAATGATGACCTGTATTGCGTTGTTTCTTAAGGTAAAGGAAATGTCTGTAAACTAAATGGAAAATGTGGTCATTTTCTGCCAGGACATTATCTTTCTTTCTACAGATATGTTTTTCTTACGCTGTGGAAACTGTTTTCCATAGTAAACAAAAAAAAACATATCAGGATGCACCTCATCAGTGCTGGGGGTAACACATTACAAGTAACGCGAGTTACGTAATCAGACGTAATCAGAACTAAAGTAACGCTTTACTTTTTAATTTAGAAGGACATATCTGAGTTACCTTTTCAAATAAGTACCTCCAGTTACTTTGTTTCCTATGTCTTGACTGACAGCTCTGGTGTTGCCATGTTGAGAGTATTTGGGAGTAAGAGCAGAGTGTTGTGTGTGAACATGATCTTACTGTAGTTCTAGACTAAATATCAACACGTGTTTACTCATCTCACTGCACACAAACACATTCAGTGTTCTTCAAAATTAATAAAAACCTTCAAATGCAAAATCAAAATGTTATACAAACCAGCAATCAGGGTGCGAACTCCGGGGGAGCTAGGGGAAGCTCGGCTCCCCTTAATAAGACATGGGCTCCCCTGAAAACGTGATTTGTGAAATTTTGGGGGGTCTCAAAAAATATTGACAATGTGTTATTTTGATGTGAAATTTCAGTTTTGTGTAATGTGATCATCGTGGATTATTATGTGTGAAATTGCAAAAATATCATTCATTCATGCATGACGGCGATTTAAACCTAATTCACTTGAATATAGATAACTATACATGCTATTCTTGTCATGAGCATCAAGGTGTGGGGCGCAGCGGTGCAAATTCCACTCATGTTTAGTACATGTTAACTCAAAGATTAGTAGAAAACATATAAATGCTGGACTGTGTGGTCGATTCTGTGTTAAGGTAAGGCATGTTATTTCCAATTATGTGTTGTGGCTGGGTTGTTCTAGGTCTGCGTGACTCTCGATGCCGTAGGCCTAACTGAACGGAGGAATTATGGTATTCTTCTGTAGCCTGACGACGAGTAACTTTAACCGTTGTTCATGTGAACTCAGACAGCCTGATGCTTTGTGTATAGAGTAATTGTGGGTGGCTGTTTGTTGTATTTAATCTCATTTTATTAACCAATGTCTTTGCTACTGACCTTCAACCATACTAAAAAGCAAAAATGACACATTTGTGTTTAATTTTTGTTATTGCTGAAGAGTGTATTCTGCGTCATATTCTTCATGTGGTTAGTTTGAGCAGCGCCCTCTACTGTACAGACATGCATTTAAATGTCCTTCAGCCTAAAGCGTTTTCATTTCACTTGTGTTGTGAAAGGGCTTTTACATTTGTAAAACGATAACTTTTTATATTAAAAACAAACATGCAAGCCCTGCACAGATTAAAAAAGTAACGCAAAAGTAACATAACGCATTACTTTCCATAAAAGTAACAAAGTAACATAAGTAGTTACTTTTTTAAGGGAGTAACGCAACATTGTAATGCACTAGTTTTAAAAGTAACTTTCCCCAACACTGCACCTCTTGATGTTGTTTGATTAAAGTCAGAGCTGACTCTGAAGAGTATTCATCTGTGCCACATGTTTTGGTCACTAGATGATTCCCAAACTTCCATTTGTGCTATTTCACAGGTTTTGTGACTTTGCTATCATATATGTGTCATGTAAACGTTTGCTAGATAGATAGATAGATGGATGGATGGATGGATGGATGGATGGATAGATAGATAGATAGATAGATGGATGGATGGATGGATGGATGGATGGATGGATGGATGGATGGATGGATGGATGGATGGATGGATGGATGGATGGATGGATGGATGGATGGATGGATGGATGGATGGATGGATGGATGGATGGATGGATGGATGGATGGATGGATGGATGGATGGATGGATGGATGGATGGATGGATGGATGGATGGATGGATGGATGGATGGATGGATGGATGGATGGATGGATGGATGGATGGAT
>NW_015506133.1:188379-213411 GCF_001515645.1 Sinocyclocheilus grahami
GATGGATGGATGGATGGATGGATGGATGGATGGATGGATGGATGGATGGATGGATGGATGGATGGATGGATGGATGGATGGATGGATGGATGGATGGATGGATGGATGGATGGATGGATGGATGGATGGATGGATGGATGGATGGATGGATGGATGGATGGATGGATGGATGGATGGATGGATGGATGGATGGATGGATGGATGGATGGATGGATGGATGGATGGATGGATGGATGGATGGATGGATGGATGGATGGATGGATGGATGGATGGATGGATGGATGGATGGATGGATGGATGGATGGATGGATGGATGGATGGATGGATGGATGGATGGATGGATGGATGGATGGATGGATGGATGGATGGATGGATGGATGGATGGATGGATGGATAGATAGATAGATGGATGGATGGATGGATGGATGGATGGATGGATGGATGGATGGATGGATGGCTGGAGGTGTCTTACTCTATCTTCTTGAACCTCTCTCGTCCAGCAGCCACGTACTGCTCTCCGCTGCGCAGGTGCTCCAGGGTCTGGACGCGGTGTCCGGCTTTGGGTGTGTAGATGCTCCGCACCGCGCCGAACGGAGCCCTCACGCCGCCAGTCACCTCCCGCAGAAGCGTGTCGAAGGTCGAAACCCGCTTCGAGTTAATCACCAAACGCCTGGGCTCGTAATACGGATCCCCATTGCGATAGAAGTAGATATTTTTCACCTCGGGTTGAGACAGAAAGTGTGGCTTCTCCGCACTCATGGCCAGCAGAGGTGAAGCTAGCGATGGAGAGTCAGATATATCTCCAGAGCAGAGCAGCGCATCTGAGCCGCATGGTCCAAACGACACAGACACACGTTTGATTAACACACCAACACGATTTTAAGCCAAGCAAAAGTGGAAACGGTGGATTTTGCGCGAATAAAGCTTTCCAGCATGTTCATATCATGATGAAAAAGAGAAAGATGCAGCGCACTGAAAGCGATGGTCATCGGTTTCTATAGAGACATTACAATCTTAAAGCCCGCTGATACCACTCTACACTAACTCCAGAGACTCCGTGTATGGCAAGCTGCTTTAACATTTAGCCTTTACCCAGCTAACAATTTTTGGTTCTCAGAACGTTCCCAGAACAGCTTTCTTTTTTCTTCGTATAACGTTATTATAACGTTGCCTTTACGTTATTATAGCGTTTCCCCTACCTCTTTACTCTGATATGATCACCCCGTTATATGTCAGTAATCATCCAGCACACTCGTGACCCAGTATAAGCGGCATGGATGCCTTTATGTTATCACTCTATGCTTAACCCTGACTCCATATTATAATGTAAAACGTGTTTTGATTGATCTAATTTCTGTATTTTAATAAAGGCTGCATTAAACGAATTTCAGGGCTCTGTCATTACACAAAAACATCTGCAATGTTTTCATTGGAAATATAGTTTTACAGGGTTATAACAATAACCTGAGAATAACCATTAGGGAACGTTCTCTGTAAGATATTTTAGGTTATTTAATAATAACCTCCATGCAATGTTCTGGGAACGTTATTTTATGGTTAAAAAAAATAATAAATAAATAAAAAGAACGTTCCCCTAACGGTAGTATTTGGTTCCCAAAAAAATAACCAAACGGGAACCAAAAACTAACGTTAGGGGAACGTTCTGTGTTTGCTGGGTAGCTTGCCTTAATACAATCGTCATATTTTTGTTCCTAGTATTCCAAAAGTTAGGATTTTAGCAAGCTTGATAATAACTTTATTTGACAGTAGCACTTATTCCTGTGAAAGTCCTTTTCCGCAAAGGAATTAGAAAAAATTAAAAATAAATAATAATAATAATAATAATAATAATAATAATAATAATAATAATAATAATAATAATAATAATATATAAACTCAATGTTTTGAATTCTTGCAATCTGCGTGATGGTTCAGTAATGACTTGCGTTAAATAACGTAGTGCAGTGTTCAC
Organism: Sinocyclocheilus grahami; assembly: GCF_001515645.1. Taxonomy (NCBI): domain Eukaryota; kingdom Metazoa; phylum Chordata; class Actinopteri; order Cypriniformes; family Cyprinidae; genus Sinocyclocheilus; species Sinocyclocheilus grahami. The sequence goes on from NW_015506133.1 coordinate 190,352, forward strand.
AGCATGTACAATCTTAGCAGAAAAAAAACATGTTTACAGCCTGGTACAAAAAGTGGTTTTGGTCTAGATAGCTAATTTTGCCCTTCATGATAACTGTGAGGAGAGTGAATTTTTTTATAACTCATCCGTTTAAATTATATTAAGTCTTAAAGTTTTGCATAATTAAGGGCGTGGCCACTTGAGTGACAGGCGGATTGCCGCTGCTGACACCGCCGTCGACCTAGGTGGGCGTGGCTTCAGCAACCTGCTCCCGCCTCTTTGCCCATTTTAGGTTATCCGGGAGTGACGCGCTGCCAAGATGGCGACGGCCGGCTCCGCCCACTTTTGAGCTTCAAAAAACGCTCTTCAGAAACCTACTGAGAAAGTGAAAGTGAAGAGAAAGAGCACGAGAAAGTGCATGACAAAGTAAGTTACTTCGATGTATATCGTTAATTAGATTGTTACAGTGTACCACAATTGTGTTAACTTTGACAGTGTTTATGATGTATATTTCTCAGTTTATTTCCTTTTATCAGTGCACTTTACACAGTTGTTTATGATAGAGTTTGTGATATATTGAGTCATTGGTTATATTTAGAAAATGTATATTTATCTCTGTTATTTTATGTATTTCAGAAACTACCTCAAATATACTAACGTGTATATGGTCAAATCTTGTGCAATAAACAGTCAGACTCAATACGATGACAAGAGTTCTGCAGCGGTCAATAACTATTACCCAGCATTCAGTGGGGCAATCCCCAATACTCAGAATTTGTTTTTTGTTTTTTTGCACTTCCAAGTTTACATCTCACAATTCTGCATTTAGTTTTTTTGTTTGTTTTTGCCACAGAATTAAAAAAAAAAAAAAAAAATCTGACTTTTCTTCTTAGCATTGCAAGTTTATATCTAGCTAAAAACTCCCAATTCCGAGTTAATATCTTACTATTATGATTTTATATCTCACAGTTATACGAGTTTATCTATAGTTTATATCTTGAAATTATGTCAGAATTGTGAGAACTTAGAATTGCAAGGAAGAAAAAAGTCAGAATTGTCAGATAAAAAGTCTCAATTACATGTAATTGTTTATATGTTTATTTTTATTCTGTGGCAGAAATGGGCTGCTATATAAATCAGCTCATGGAAGAGAAGAGTTTTCATGTCTTTACTAGTACTTATTTTTAAGATACTGTACTAGTAATGAGACACTAGTATTTATTCGAATTGCTGCTAGTAACATTTCACTAGATATAAATTGTACTCGTCATATCAGCATAGGTGTTTTAAAGTTCAGTTTTACTAGTAACTAGTAGTAAAGCACCAGTGTTGTAGTACTTGAGTCCAGACAAGTCTGCACTCACAGTCCAGTGCATCTCAAATCAAAGCCACTGAGTTCAAGACCATGTTATATTATATTTTAATTCCCAGTCTGACCAGATCAAAAGTGTTCAGACCCAAACTCTTTAAAACCAGCTAGCAGACTAACTCTGGAGGACCACCTAAGACTAGCAAACCAGTCTGTTAAATGCTGGTTTATACATTTATTTTGTTAGAAGAATAAGTACTTACAGTGAAATTACTGGTCAAATATCTCACTTTTGGATGACTTACTGGTACTAGTACTCAAGCTTAGAAATGACTAGACTTGCCATGCTGAGTATTTTCCAGTAAATGTGATTTTACAGTATTCACCATCAGAAATGACCTTTTTAGTGCTTTCCATCCAGACGTTCATGTATGTCCCCCGATGAATGAGGATGTATACATCACCCAATAGAGTAAACCTGAGTCTTCATTCAATCTAATTGGACACCAAGGAGTTCATGTGGAAGTACAGCCCCTCTGATGCTCTAACCTTGGAACAAAAAACATGTTTGTTTTGTGTGTTGCATAACAACTGCCTATTAAATGCCTTGACCATTTGCAAGATTAGTGGAAAGGGAAAGCAGCCTTGAAAATTTGGTTAATTAGTGCATCTCTGCACACAGCATTTTCACATGTAGAAGAGAGCCACTAAGCAGATGCCCTCATCTTGAACAACTTACAAAACATGTTTGACTCATTTTGGTGTTCCACCTCCAATTATTAAGAAATCAGAAGTCAGAAAGAGCTTTATTAACAAGTATGTTTACACATACAAGGAATTTGACTTGGCGACAGGAGCTTCCAATGCAGAAGAAAGCATGGACATAATGTAAATATACATGATAGTGCAGACATACATAGGAATTACACAGTAGAGATGTGAAATAGCTGTTTGCTATCAGCTATTTCTAGCTAATTTAACCCATAAACATGAGCTTTTTGGTATGAATGATTGTATATAGGTTCAGTGATGTTGAATAATATTTCTGACTCTGAAAATAAAAAAATCAAAACCAGTTGATTTAGATATGACTATTTTAGGTTAGTTTTTTTTTTCTTCAGTGAAGGAATAAAGGCTACACAAGTTTGAAACAACATGAGGGTGAGTAAAGGATGACAGAATTAAAAAAAAAATCACCTCCAATGTAAACATTTACAGCGCGCTAATCCAGAGGCCGCTGCAAATACCAGAAGTGATAAAACTACAGCCGCACACACTTCCTCGTCCAACAACAGTGGCCACAAAAAAATCAGCTCCACAGTTCCTTCATCACTCATGAATTCTCATACGTATGTTCCTCCACTCCCCAGGCAAGAACCAACTATCCCAACTTACTCTTTTCTACTTCCATTCCTCATCCACCTCCTTGACAATTTCCTTGTCATTTCACAAAATCATTCTCCTGCAGCTTTTCTAGATGCTAACCATTGCAGCAAGCGTGATTTGCTTTCTCTCCTAGGCCACCTAAATTACGCTATGTGCATACTTCCCCAAGGCCGGCCTTTCATTTCTCACCTGCTAACTCTCGCTAGCTCAGCCTCAAGTCAAAAACATCCTCTTTCACTGCGATAATTTTGCCACTGTCCACTGTATCAACAAAGGCCATTCTCATGCTTCTAAATTCATGCACTTTCTAAGAAGTCTAATTTGGATCTCTGCCTGTCACCAATTCGTCATTAAAGCTGAACATATTCCCGGTCACCAAAATCAAATCGCTGACGCATTATCTCGTTTTCTTTTTCAGAAATTCAAAACCTTGGCTCCGGAAGCAGACTCCAACCCAGCTCCAGTTCCTCTTTATTCAGAACACTTATTGCTGTAGACCACCCCCTCAGACACCTCCATACCCTATTTACCAATACCATATTACAAGCTGTTTCTCCCAGAGCACTCCAAACCTACTGGACAGCTTGGTGTTCCACAGAGCTCACAACAGGTTTTTTCCTGAGTTTTCCCTCCTCTCAATATCCTCCTTCATCAGTTACCTCAATCATATCAATTCAATTAAACCAGGATCAATCAAAGTCTACCTCAGTGGCATTCATTTCTTTTTCAAGCTCATCCATGGTCAACAGTGACCCAACATTTCAAACCCTCAGATATCTCTCCTCATCAAAGGTTTACAAAAAAACCAATCTCCCTTGTCCAGACACTAGACAACCCTTAACCATCGAGCTGCTCAGCATATGCCTAACTATTCTCTGCTCAGCTTCTTTTCCCCCCTAAAAAAACAAGAACCCTAGATGCCATGTTCAATTTGGCTTTCTTCGGCTCCCTCAGAGTCTCAGAACTCACCACCAACTCAAACTTCAACTCAGCCATACATCCTAAATTCTCAGTTCAACATCAAAGCAAAAATGATCAACTGAATCTCCATTCAATCTTCATTTTCAATTTGCCAACCCCCGTTCAACCATATCAGTCCATAGCCCTTTTTCTTCACCAGAGGAAATCCCAAAATTACCTCTCCTCTCAAAGCTATTTTTATCGATGATAAAAACCTTCCTGCCTCCAGATATTGGTTTCAAAATAATCTCAAATCCATCCTCAACAGATCCGGCATCCCAACTAAACATTTTTCTTCCCATTCTTTCCGCATAGGGGCAGCCACCATGGGGGGTGGCGCTCATCTGTTGCTTTCATTGACGTTAACTCTGTTAAATTTACATATAGTGCAGGAATTGAATATCAGATTTATATCCGTTTTGCAAAGACACATTTGTGTGGCCAGGTATATATGGAAACGTTTTAACAAATAAGATAGATATCCGATCAGAGAAAACACATGAAGTGACCAAGTGTAAACAGGCCCTAAACTCTGGCTGTGGCTCTCCAGAAAGAGTCTGACAGCCCTGCCTTATAAGTCCCCAAAGAGCCTCTCAGTGAACAGTTCATAAAAGAATGTGTATTGAAATGTAACTTTCTGTATTTTGAAATGCATTTTTTAAATTTAAATAAACTAATGATCTGGGCTGCGTTTCTCGATAACGATTGATCTTAGCGCTTAAGAGCGTTTTCGAGTCATTTAACGAATGTTCGTTAGTTTTTCACGTGCGTTTCACAAGAATGCACTTAACACGATCGCACGCAGCGGTGCTAATTAAGAGTCGCTGTCCATTTGTCAAGTGCTGAAATGTCACCTTGTAGAATGGCTCGTCATTGTCGCACATGCTTGTTGTGATAGCAATCCATCTAATTTCTGATTTCCGTTGCTTCTTATACTTGTGTGAGCGTATATTGAACTTGAATACTACAAAACGTAATCATGGCTGCACTACAGCGATTTTTTCAGATGAGACGACCACGGAGTACACTGTTTACCATACATGCCTTCATCAGGCAGCATCAAAATCCTCTGGATATGCTTGATGATATGGTTGTCATTGACAGATACCGTCTGCCACGAGGAGAAATAGTCAAACTGCTCAATGTCATTGGGCCTCAGCTGATGCATGCTACAAGGAGGAATTTTGTCCGCCGATGTGCAACTCTTAGCTGCTCTGAGATATTATGCAACAGGCAGTTTCCTTCAGGTCCTTGGTGATGGACTTGGACTAAGTAAAGCATCTGTGTCAAGAGCTGTACAAGCAGTCACCTATGCATTGCTTTCACTTGCTGCTGAGCACATCCAATGTCCAGCATCAAGACAGGCCATGTCAGACATACAGGATTATTTTTTAACCCATTACCATACACCACAAGTCATTGGAGTGATTGATGGTACTTTAATCCCCATCAGTACACCAACTGTGGATGGCCATATATATATATATATATATACAGTATATATATATGCCACAAAGGTTGTCCAGCAATCAACTGCCAGGTGATCTGTGATCATAAGTGTTTGATCACAGACATTGTTGCAAGGTGGCCTGGGAGCACACATGACTCATTTATCTTTAGCTACTCATCTGTGGGTCAAGAGGCCCAAAACTCACAGGGACAGTGGAGGCTGCTTGGGGACAGCAGATATCCACCGAGGCCATATCTGTTCACCCCTGTTGCTAATCCTGTCAATAACAGGGAAGCAGATTTCAATGAGACTCACCGTGTTGCCCAAAGTACACGTGTACTCTCCTTGAAATGTCTATATACAGCAGTATACTTTTTCATTCCTTAATTTATTCATGTTCAGTCATGTAATTTGTATTGCATTTCTTCATTCATTATTATTTCTATATTGAATTATGTTTAACGAATAAAAAAAAAACGAATAAAAAAATAAGTAAAAGCAAATGAAAGTCACATTGAAGAGGTGTAAATTTTAGGTGCAATTTGACCTCATAACTTTACGATTTACAGATTTACTATTACTCCAGAGCACTCGTAGATCTTCGAAGATTTTCAAGTACTGCTTAAGCTTACGATGCTTTTGGGAAACGCAGCCCTGTTAAGTATCCTATAACGTTTGTCATTATACCTGGCGAGTCATCTCACAACCACAACATCAGAGTCAAGCGCTTGGTGAAAGTGTGAAGCAGCAGGATAAAGATCAGCTTGAATCTGGAGCTTCAGTTGTGCCAGAAAAAAAGAAAAGAAAAGAAAAAAAAAACACTACTGCGCTACTTTTTCAAACTTATCCCAAGGTATTGATCCGGACTGCACAGAATTTCACAAAAATCATCTAATCACTTTTAAGTTTTGATTCATCTAAGGATTTTGTCAGACACAAACCTTAGATCACAGAGATGTTACATCAGCCCAGGCTCTGTGGACAAATGTGCCTGTATTACTCCAAAAACATACCTACACATGCATTATACGGCAGTTTACAGCTGAAAACTGAAGTTCAAGTACAGAGGTATTGATTCATGACAGTGCAGTAGATGAGTTCAGTGAAGCTGTGTGGAAAGGATACAATGATGTTATTAAACTGCACCAAAAACAATAGAAACAAACCTTGGTCTGTGTTGTTGTATTAGTCAGAAGATCCTTCATGTCTCGTGCTTCTGGCCAGAAAGAAAAACAACCTGCATACGCTTTTAGCTCGACAGTCAGAAAAGACTGTGGTTCAGTGGCTTCAGACACTAAAGTTGGAAAATCGCAAGGCAATCGACAACATGGTTTTAATGCTTCTTGTAAGAAAAGTGCCTCATTTTGGTGCTTTTGTTTTTGACCACGGCTTTCCTCTGATCCATGAACACAGGGAATGTAACTCATTTTATTAAGTTAGTTGGTTAGTTAGTGGATCAGCTGGGACTCCAATCAGTGCTGCACAAAGAGAAATGATGCTTAAGTCATTTAAAATGAAACTACATGTGACCCATTTGTCCTAATGATCTGTACAGCTAATCTGAACAGAGTGTTTTTGCTAACAGGTCTGTAGGGGAACATAGACACCTCTCTAGTGCTCACTTCGCTCTACTGTCTTCCCTTGAGGCTGCATCTTCATATATTGGCTTATTTTCTGCATTTATGAAGAAGTATTTAATAACATCTTTCAGATTTTTATAATCATTGTCTACATAATGTCTTAACGCTGATTTTTAGAACATTGTGATTTAAAACTTGAGTGAACAAAGCACAGCAGTATCATCATTGACCACACGGTGGCGCACTCTGTCAAGCTACAGGGATAGGCTGAGGAATAGAGCAACTCAGTGTAACACATAAACTAAAGAGCATCTTTTCATCTGAATCTGATCTTCAGTCCTGTCTGGTTTTGAATGGCTCCATTCTTCAATAACAGCCTTTTTGTGAAGCTGCATTATATTAGGACAGATTCATAAATCAGTCTGAATGTGCTGCTCAAACGGTTCAAATACTTATGAAAATAAACTTGCGCTGCTGGTTTTTAACACGAGGATTCAAAAGGACGTAATAAGCATCAAATGAGAGTACAAAGCAACATACAATATGTGGTCAGTTTGCCATTTAAGAGTAATGTGTGCTAATGTGAAGCTGTGTGTGTTTATGAGTGAGAGGAACAGATGCAGGGGCTTTGCTCTTGTTTTTGTCCTTTGCAAATATGCTTTTAGATTCAACCGCTGCAACATGACATGAAATTACGGGTAATTGCTGTTGTTTATTGGCTGTAGTGATGGCTGCGTTTACACCGTGTCCTTGTGTAGCCCAAAGTGCTTGATAATTGGAGCTCTTTGACAACACGAGGGCTGAGACGACACTATCCCAGAGACACTGCAGCACACAACTGCTCTCCATACTATACCACTCACAATCATCTCTTATGATTCCTCTAACACAAACCTTCTGCAGATGTACTTTTATATCGGTCACTGGATTTACCAGCGAAGAAGACAATTAATTCAAATGACACAAACACAATTTCACAGATCGTGCACAGATCAGGAAAGCATAACTGTATATGTTCCCCAGAGTAAGACGGTCATTCGTGCATGTCTTAACATACTGGACAAAATTACAATATCAACTTAAAATGTAATTCAATTCAGTTAGTTGTCACACTATAGCACATAATTGAACATGGAGGTGAATTTGAAATAATTTCTCCACTTAGTTTGAGCCGATATTGCCATTGCTGCCATACCAAATATCTGGAAATATACTGATTAAATAATACATTTCCATATAGTGCTTATATTTTATAATATATTCAATATATTTCAATATATTTTCATACATATATAGCAATGAAGACAAGAGATATTGTTTGGGTTTACATAAAACTGAACAAATATGATCTCACCATTGTTTGTACACATTTGATATATGAAAATGTCTGTGAAAAAATACAATCTTGAACAATGTTCTGAAAATATATTAAAAAGGTTTTGGATTTTTGGCAACATGGTGGGTGGAAAATGAGATTTGACATTTATAACTTAATTCATGGAGTGCTATAAAATTACTTATATGACAATATATAGAAGTAAATATATTTTCACAATTTTTCCAGTATTTGTAAAGTGTCAGTTCCTTTTATTATTATTATTAATTAATGTATTGGAACTGGAACCATTTTAGACAAAAAGGTACTATTTTTTATTTATTTAATTTTTTACAGCATATGCTTATGAAGAACATGTTGCCAGATCATGGTGGTGTTCTCACTTGAATATGATAAATAAAAAAATGTAAAAAAATCACAGATTAACTGGATTATAAAGTGATAAACTCTGAGTTTTAGGGGTGTGTGTTTGTGAGTGTGAGTCTTCATTCACTAACAAACCCCTAATTCATCAATATCGTTATTAATTCATAAATAACCCGACAGGTTGTTGTAAATATCGTTGGGAACAAATATGTCATTTGCATCATACAAAGTTGTTTAAATGAATTTAACAGCCTAAGAAGATTTTGCAAATATAAACTAAAATATTACTGAGTTCATATATCATTTTTTTAGTAAGTTTTGAATTGAATTAATCTCTTTATCTAAATCAGTGGTGCATTAGTATTATGAATGGATCTGATTAATTTAGGGATGTTTTGTGATGTTAGTTGGTTTGTTTTTCTCTAAAACATTTATGCTATTTGATCAAATGACACAAATCAGACTGATAAGATCATCATTTCAGAAGATGTTGAAAATATGAAAATGATCTTCAGGTAAACAAACCCTCAGTCCCTCACTGACTACTCATTTTCAAGTCATAATTTGAAATTATAATGTTTTTTAATTACTAAAGTTGAAATGCTGTAAGTATTTATAAAAACACTTCTTCAGCCGTACTGTCCTGAGTTCAGCAGGTGCGATGCTCTGCTGTTGATGTGCTCCAGATGGCCACATTTCTGCCAATTTGTCTGCTAAGCGTCAGCAGCTGCTGATCAGCTTCAATCAATGACGGTTAGTGTGTCATTTGCACGTCTAAATCAGCTCATTTATTTGCCTAATATGATGCTTTGCCTGTTTGACAGCTCTGAAGCGATCCGATTTGCCCATCTGTCCTCAGGTGTGTGTTTGCGCTGGGAAATCTTCCTCAGATTGAGGCCCTCGCACATAATCAACAAGCAGGATTCAGGAACACACAAGTCATCTCCAGAAAGGCCAAAACAATAATTTACCTATAAGTTCACAGAGGCCTCTACTTTTCCTTTATTAAGTGCTGGATGATTTGTTATGTATTTATCCGACCTTTCCATCTGATGGTTTATTGACTGCCAAAACGTCTCAGAAAATATGCCAGCCAGAAAAATGGATTATCAACAATCAGCAATCAGAGTACGGACTCATTGTCTCGGTTCTGAGAAGGAGAATGACTTGATGTGCATGAGTTTGCCTACCGTGAAACAGCTTGTTCATTTTCTACAGTAGTTTAACAGTACAGCTACTCCAGCCCAAATGCTCAAAAATGTGTCTTATTCACTAAGCACCTGCATTTAACAATATCTTCACGAGTTCATGCTTACATAAAATTAGCTGAAGTATGGTTCCGAGGGCTCCGAGCATGGGAATGGCCCGAACCTAGAGTACCCCCCAAAAAAGCAATTGAGCAAAGGACAGCCGCCAGAATAAGAACCCCCCCAAAATAAGCACTGAGAACTGGCGGGGGCTGATGTTTTGAGAAGTCGCCTGGTTGGCAAGCGGGAAGAGCCTACGCACTCAGGTGAGGGCGACTTGTGCATTGGAAGGGTAGGCCCTACCGGCTGCTGGTATTGGACTACGTGGTTTGGGGCACCTGGTCGGGAGGGCTCGAGCCGATGCTCAACGGGAGCTCACAGCGTTGGAACAGGTGAGGCCTACCGGCCGATGGGGGAGGAGCAGCGTGATTGTATAGCCCTACCAGGAGGGCCCGAGTTGCCTCGACTGGAACAGCTCGCGGTGTTGGCGTACGGGCCCTACTGGCTGACAGGCCCCTGCTAATCAGTGGGCAGAGGGCAAAATGGCTGACCGAGAGGGCCCATGAAGCCTCTGACTGGAGATCAAGGCTCAGGACGACGGACGTGTGGGTCCTCTCGGTTTGGCAGATAAAAAGGCTTTGGGCCATCCGGCAAGGAGGACACTTGTGACATCCGATGGGAGATCAAGACTCACGGCATCGGACGGATAAGTCTCGCTTGCGGGCGGCAAGTATAGTAGCCCAACCGGGAGTACTCTCGCCGACATCTGACGGGAGATCAAGACTCACTGCATCAGACGGGTAAGCCTCGCCAGGCGGGGAGAGAGTAAAGAAAAACCCGACTGGGAGGGCTCTCGCAGCATCCGATGAGGTATCAGTCTCAGAACATTGAATGGGTAAGCCTCGCCAGGCGGGGGGGAAGACGTGAGGCTAGCTGAGAGGGTTCGGACAGCGTTCGGCGGGTGCACACAGCATCGAACGGGTAAGCCTCGCTGACCGTAGAATGGAAAAGGTAAGGTTGTCTAGCTCTTGCCGACATCCGATGGGAGCTCAATACTCACGGCATCGAATGGGTAAGCATCTCCGAATGTAAGATGGAAAGGTAAAGTTATAATACATTATGTTAAGATTTGTTCAACAGAACCAAATGGTTACTTGCTTTTGATACTTTATTTGGACCAAGTATTATGGCCTCATTGCTATTATGTATATATTTCAGGTAATTTTTAAAGGCTATTTTTTAATTAGGCCTATTTTTCTACCATAAATATAAATTGTAATTATCCGATTAATCATCAGAATAATAAACACTCACTGCATCAGACGGGTAAGCCTCGCCAGGCGGGGAGAGAGTAAAGAAAAACCCGACTGGGAGGGCTCTCGCAGCATCCGATGAGGTATCAGTCTCAGAACATTGAATGGGTAAGCCTCGCCAGGCGGGGGGGAAGACGTGAGGCTAGCTGAGAGGGTTCGGACAGCGTTCGGCGGGTGCACACAGCATCGAACGGGTAAGCCTCGCTGACCGTAGAATGGAAAAGGTAAGGTTGTCTAGCTCTTGCCGACATCCGATGGGAGCTCAATACTCACGGCATCGAATGGGTAAGCATCTCCGAATGTAAGATGGAAAGGTAAAGTTATAATACATTATGTTAAGATTTGTTCAACAGAACCAAATGGTTACTTGCTTTTGATACTTTATTTGGACCAAGTATTATGGCCTCATTGCTATTATGTATATATTTCAGGTAATTTTTAAAGGCTATTTTTTAATTAGGCCTATTTTTCTACCATAAATATAAATTGTAATTATCCGATTAATCATCAGAATAATAAACCGACAACTCTGTTACCCAATTAATCGTTAGTGACGGCCTTAGATGAGGGGTCTGTGCTCACTGCAGGTGGCTCCGAGGCAACAGCATTCGGTGGGACGGGCAATGAAGTTGCTGTAAAAGAGAATATTGTGATTTTAAATGAAGTAGAGAGCTGTGAGGGAGAGGAGCAGGGACCGCAATTGTTGGGGGAGGCAGCCTCACGCTTAATATCGGCCTCTTGGGCCTGAGATGGGAAACACAGAAGCGTATGAGAAAATAAATAAATTAAGGAAAAGAAAGCGATTTGTTGGTCTGTGATGCGAGCGGAGGCAGCCTCACGCTAGTGCCTGCTATGGGAGCTGGAGGCCACTGAAAAGGAAAAAGGGGTTATTAGTAGCGGGAGGAAAAAGACTGAGATGTGTGGGCCTGTGTTGCAAGCGGAGGCAGATTATATCAGCATAATAATTTGAGTGAAAACTTAATGACGTATCAACCGAATTAAATGTATGAATGTTTAAGTGGTAATTTTTCTAAACAGATACAGGTGTATCTGAGTGAATTGCTGTGCAGCATGATATCTGCTGAAAAGACCGGCTTAGTTTCCATGTGAGGACAGGCAGGTTTATGCTGGTTAGAGCTGGTTTGGTGCTGGTTTATCTGCTGGAGCATTGCTGCTGATCACAACTGGTCTTTCTGGTGATGTTGATGACTTACCTGGAAATAAAGAGTGCTGTGTAACACAATCATGAGCAAGAACACTTACTGTCAAAGCATGTGCAGATCAAAATGTTCTCTAACCAAACCGATTTATGGGTAAAAATGTAACTGATGTTCAACAAATAAAAAACAGACGTAATACGGATAAACAAATGATAAAGCTTGTCTTACTGAATATTAGATCCCTTTCAACGAAAGCACTTTTTGTAAATGATATGATCGCTGATCATAACCTAGATGTGCTCTGTTTGACAGAAACCTGGCTAAAACCTGATGATTACATTATTTTAAACGAGTCTATCCCCCAAGATTACTGTTATAAACATGAGTCACGTCTGAAAGGCAAAGGGGGAGGTGTTGCTGCAGTTTATAGCAACATCTTCAGTATTTCTCAGAGGGCGGGCTTCAAGTATAACTCGTTTGAAGTAATGGTGCTTCATATAACATTATCCAGAGAAACCAGTGTTAATGATAAATCCCCTGTGATGTTTGTACTGGCTAGTGTATACAGGCCACCAGGGCACATACAGACTTTATTAAAGAATGTGCTGATTTTATATCCGAGTTAGTGCTGGATGCAGATAAAGTTTTAATTGTTGGTGATTTTAATATCTATGTTGATAATGAAAAAGATGCATTGGGATCAGCATTCATAGACATTCTGAACTCTATTGGGGTTATACAACACGTCTCAGGACCTACTCACTGTAGAAATCATACTCTAGATTTAATACTGTCACATGGAATTGATGTTTATGGCGTTTAAAATTCTGCAGCAGAGCGAGGATATCACTGATCATTATCTAGTCTTGTGCAAACTCCATATAGCTAAAGCTTCAAATTCAACTCCTTGTTACAAATATATGCTACATAATAGCACTTGTCTGGTGTGAATCAGGAGAGAAATCTGCACAGATCAAGCAGCGTTTAAACAGCTCTAAACACATATGTGGCTGGATTTTGTTGTGAGAGACAACATGAGATGTACTTTTTCACTGGAGGAAGAGTTATTATGGATTATGGACTCGTATTTTAGTTAAAAACGTCTTAATGATGGGTTTGTCTCAGCTTTTGTCTTCTCCAGATGTTAACTGATGGACTGGAGTGCTGTGGATTATTGTGATGTTTTTATCAGCTGTTTGGACTCTCATTCTGACGGCACCCATTCACTGCAGAGAATCCATTGCTGAGACACTGATGCAGTGCTACATTTCTCTAGATCTGATGAAGAAACAAACTCATCCTGATCTGGGATGACCTGAGGGTGAACACATTCACAGCATATTTTCCTTTTTGGGTGAACTATTCCTTTAATATGGAGAAAAAAAAAGTTTAATTTGAACTTTGTGAACAGTATTGACAATATTCTGGATTCAATACAAGTTAAACAATATTGACAGCATCTGTGACATGCTGTTGATTGCCATGAACAGAAACAAGCAAAAACCATGTTGAAAGTAATGATCTTTTAATAGAAGTATGTGGGGCAAGACAGTTTTCCTTTCAGCTCCTGTCATGACCATGAAACGCTGGTAAACCTGGTAACGTTTGCACGTTTTTACAGACTGATTGAAATGATTTGCTGTGGTCATTCACACAGACACTGTTGGCAGAACAGGTTCTGAATTTGTTATAATGTTTCACAACATACGACATATAGATTAGGAGACCAATGTGCTTGAGGTCTTTATTTTTTACAGATTACAGACTGTTTATGGACTGTTTATGCAGTAGAATAAAATATCCTAAGATGAATTAGTTTTAGAAACTGGACACTGGTTTTATCCACATCATTGCCTCTTGTTTTGAGATATTGTAATATGACCACACCATTAAAACCAGCTCTTCTCTTACACAAATATTGACCCCAACAACATGCAAAGTGCATTACTGTTATTTAAAAAACAATCAAATTCATTTTTATTTCATAAACACTTTTTATTGACATTTCAGTAGTTGACAAATTTCAGCAGGCACTGAAATCATTAAATGTAAAGACTTGAAATATTCATAATAACCTTTCATGTAAATAAATCTCTGATAGTCCAGTAATACAGCTGTAGATGACAACATTCAGTGCGACAGAAATCCTATAAATGCTGCTGTGTTTTATTGGTTTGGAAGGTTAACCGCTGCATGGATTAAATGCGGAGATGTTGGCAAACAAAATAACCACTGCATGCTGTTTCCTACAGATTGATTTTCTGCAGCTCTGCAAACATGTAGTGACCAACGGTTTAACCTTCGTCCGACCTAAAGTCTTGGATGAGGATATCTCTTATGCATCATATGATCGATACTGAAAGCATGACAATGAAAGAGTTGTGTTGTGATCAATTGAACTTGTTCAGTCATAAATGCATTGGCACTTCTCAAACACAGAGAGGATAGATTTATATATTTTTTGCAATAGCACTATTTACACGTCTCTAAACATTAGTGTTGCTAAAGATGTCTTTTGACACGTCAACCACATTTATCAATAAGGCTCCGTTGAACTCTGACCACAAACAGAAGATATATAATAAAGAAACAAACAAACAGTCAGTGAGGACAACATCAGCCATCATAACAGTCATCGTATACTGAGAGTAAAACTGATACTGACACACTGTGATCCAAGTCACGAAACAGCCACATGTTCGATTATGCAAGAAAGAAACAACTAGTAATACGCTTCTGTCGGCGCTCCAGTCCTCGTGTGCCATCATCATCATCTTCATCATCATCACCTCAAACCACCAGCCAGTGATGAAGCTGTGAGAAACAAGTCATATTCATACAGCGCTCTTCACAACACAAGCCGAAAATAATCACTGAATAAATCACTGAAGACTTCAACATCAGTGAAGCCAGAACAATCACACCATATCTGCGCCGAGGATCGACTGTGATAACGGTGCAGTAAAATGTCACGTTTAGCATAATTGAAAGTTCACCCATTAAATTTATGTAATCTTCCTTGTTCGGCCGTACACATGAAAGCACCCATGATGCTCACCGTGAACTGTCGCACCTCTCCACGCTCCACCAGGTGATGCTCAGTCTCAGGAGTGATGGCGTACGCCAGTTTCTGCCGAGATAATCCAGCAGCACATTCACACAGAAACCACCAGACAAACGCAGGGACATCACTATAACCAAAGCCATCATGCATGCAGTATGATTTCTGTGCAGTGATGAATGTTTAACCCTTGTGCTGTGCTGAAATGTGGTCTTCCTGGTCAAAAAATGATGCGGAAACACTTTATTTTAAGGAAAAATTCTCACTGCAATTGACTACTGTAGCACACTGGCTGTTTATTAGTACTTATAAAGCACATATTAATGCCTGATTCTGCGTGACCATATTTTAGACCCCTTAATGCTTAAACCCCATACCTAATACCTTATTGACTATTAATAAGCAGCAATTTAGGAGTTTGTTGAGGCAAAAGTCATAGTCGATAGTAAGAACTGGACCTTAAAATAAAGTGTGACCAAAATTGCTTGTAAATCTCTCATTATGTTATTTATCATTGATCTGAGCTTATGCACCTCAGTTTTTGAGTGAAGATTGGCAAAATTATCCACAAATAATGTTTTTTTTTATACCATGTGTGAGCAAAGTCAGTAAGTTTTAGTCCAATGCAATGCAATATTGTTGTTCAGTAATATTATTGATTCAACGGCACTGACACTATTGGATGAGAATGCAATTTGAACTGAATTGATCTGAATAATGACTCTATTGTCTTCTGTGGAGCTGCTTAAAGCTGCTTTATTACTGTGAAGCTGCTTCAAAACAGCGTTTGTATAAAGCGCTATAGAAGTTCATGTGGCTTGACTTAATTCATCTTGATAAATTGTTTTGCATATTGATGAATATGAAATACTCACGTCACAGAAGCTTCCGGGCAGAGAGCAGAACTTGTAGATGGCGTAGAGCGGCACCATGATCATGGAGGAGATGGACAAACACCAGCCCAGCATCGTCGCCCACGTGGGGAAATAATACGAGCCGTACTTCGGAGGATTGAACGTCGCGAAACTCACAACAACCATGAACTGAGTGCAGGGGAGAGGAAACAGGCACAGGTTAATGGTATCTGAATGATTGGTGATATGTGAGTTGTGTTGGACCGAGAGACTGTGAACGCACCAGGAGGAAACACGGACTGACAAACTTCCAGCACAGTCTCCAGTAGAGGCCGGGTCTCTGTCCGATCATCTCCTGGATATCATCGCTGAAGCGATCCACACCTGAACACACACATGCTGGTCAGCATCAAGAAAATGCAGAGCCACTTATTTGTCTTCTGCTCTTCAAAGAATCCAAACTCTGAATGCTATGTATTGATGTTGTTGGTGAATTGATACCACAAAAATCAAAGATGTTATTGCAGCTGTGAGGATGGACTATAATAGCAGGTATGAATTATAAAATGTTTTACTAAATTGGAAACTGACTGTTTAAAATTACATTTGTTTTTCATCAAAATCTTTGATTGAAGATATATTCTACATATCAGCCGATGCGTTTAACCAATTTCAAATATTTAAAAAGCAACAGGCGCTATAATGGATTCATATAACTAATTTTTCAAGTGTTACAATTGTTCAACCACTGTAACAACAACTGTAACACTTTGGAATCTTGTGATGTCTGAGCTGTCCTTTCTCAGAAGTCTAGTTCAGTGTCTCAGAGACTGTTTAAATGTTTTAGAAAGAAGTCTCTTCTGCTCATCAAGGCTGCATTTATTTAATAAAAAATACAGTAAAAACAGTAAAAATGTGAAATATCATTATAATTTAAAATAATGGATTTCAATTTAAATATACTGTATATTAAACTGTAATGTATTTCTGTGATGCGCAGCTGTATTTTCAGCATTATTCCTCCAGTCTTCAGTGTCACATGATCTTCAGAAATCAGTATAATATGCTGCTCAAGAAACATTTCTGATTATTATCAATGTTGAACACAGTCGTGCTGCACAATATTTTTGTGGAAACGGTGATACAAATTATTTTTTCAGGATTCACAGATGAATAGAAAGTTCAAAAGAACAGCATCTATTTGAAATAGAAATATTTTTGCAACATTATAAATGTCACTTTTTATAAATGTAATGCATCCTTGATGAATAGAAGTGTTAATTTATTTAAAAAAAAAAAAATTTTTGAACTGTAGTGGCCAGTATAAATATTTATCACGGTATATCAAAACTGGCATATGGATTTGTAGTAGTAAAACAATAAATATCACAGCTTCCCCCTGCAGTCCCTTCTTCTTAAACGCACTTGACCAAACAACATATTTTAACATGTGAATATGGCAATACTGACAAAGTGACAGCATTAAGCCATGCTCCACATGAAGCAATATCACTTTGAGTTTTGATGAAAAAAACAGAATCCTTGGAAGCAAATGCCCTGTAGAGCAGATCTCAGTGAGTGTGTGGCCGCAGGGTTTGATCGAGGCTTGACGTTTGATCGCAGCAGACAGCGAGAGCAGAGCTCAGGGCCAAAGGCGCAGGTAAAGCAGCCTCCAGAAAGGCCAGCGGGGCCCGGGGCCCGTGTGTCTCGCAGCCTGTGACCCGCACAGGTCAAACGCTCTGACGGTCCTGAGCTCACCGAGTCACGCTGAAGATCAGGTCTCCAGGAATTGCTCGCTGCCTCGGGTCTGTTTGCAAAGTTCACATCCCTGCGACCGCATACCAGATCACCGAAGGCAAAGATATGGCTTTTCCAGGAGAAAGTCAATGCGTGAATCACACGGAAACATTTGAGGAGAATTTCTAACCGAATATACATAATAAATATGCACAGTATACACACATCTATATTATGTAAACAAAAACTTTTATTTTGGATGCGATTAATCGCGATTAATCTTTTGACAGCACTAGTTATTTTATTTTGTTATATTAGTGTCAAAAACTTTTGTCAAATATGTTTTGCCTTTTCCCCATGTCTCACACACTTTTGGGCTGAATTTTGTTGATAAACATGGATATGTCACCTATTGACGAACCATTGCAGCATGAAAAACTGATCACTTTTTTCATCTGCAAGTAAAAGTAAATTAAAACGCAAGTAAAATTTATTTTATTTTGTTTTCAAACTTTTCAGAGTAATACTGATGTTGTTTTGTTAGAAATAAATATTTAAATATGTTTTGTTGTTTTTACAAGTCATTGTTTTTTAAAGTTAGTTTTTCAGTTTGTATTATTATTATTATTATTTTTTTTTTTCAATTTTAGTTTGAGTTATTTTAGCACATCAAATTAAACTAAATGAAAATAAGAAACATTTTCTTTGCTAGATCAAAACTAGATCAAAATGGGCAATCTGGAGTTAGAATCGAATGCCAGATTGATAGGTGTTTGTGTGAAGAGCGTTCCTCGGCTGATATCCAAGTTCTGGGAGCCTAATGAGTGCCAGCGGCCCCGGAGCACAGCCGTCTGATAGACCATCAGCTCCTAATGCCACATCAGCTTCACTGCACATGCAGGAGCAGCACTCCTCCTCACCGTAGAACCAGGCGATGCCGACGGCCTCAATCAGCACTCCAAACAGAATCGATGTCCCGGCGGCGAAGTGGTCCAACAGCGTGAACACATAGATGCCCCCCTGCAGAGAGACAGAGAGACGAGAACGGATCAAGACCCCACACGAGACACTCTTCATAATCAGATGGAAGCTCATTAGAGGAGCGCTTGTGTCTCACGTACGTTCGTGACACAGATGAGAGAGATGAGGAACGTGGAGACCACGATGAAGAGCGTGAAGAGCTCACGATGTTTGTGCAGGAACTTGAATTCGTCGATGAGTCCCGTGATCACAGACTCCATCCCTCCCATCTGAAAAACAGCGTTCAGATGCAGTTACAGCACTGGCGTTCATCAGGACTGAGCTTCCAGGCATCATTTACAGCACTGACCCTCATAAACCCACACGGGTCCATTTTGACCCGGAAGAGATGCATACATACATAAAAAAAAAAAAAAAAAGATTAGTTTTTAGCAAGGGAACAAACCTTTGAATGATATAACTGTTAAAATATTTTTAGGAGATATAACCATTTGAATGAATGAATGAACAAACAAACAAACAATGTTTTGTGTTCAGGTCATTTTGGACCCAGAATGTATGGAGCACCATTAGGCGCCAAAAAATACTTAGTTATATTAGTGTCAAAAACTTTTGTCAAATATATCTCACACACTTTGGGCTGAATTTTGTTGATAAACATGGATATGTCACCTATTGACGAACCATTGCATCATGAAAAACTGATCACTTTTTTAATCTGCAAGTAAAAGCAAATTAAAAAGCAAGTAAAATGACTTTATTTTGTTTGAAAACTTTTAAGAGTAATATTGATGTTGTGCTGATGTTGTTTGGTTAGAAATAAATATGTAAACTGTAAAAAATGCCCATGATTTTAACGGTAAAAGACTGTAAAAATGCTACATTAAAGACCTGTTAAATGGTTAACGGTAAGTTCCCCTACTATATACGGTGAAAAACTGTATTGGACATTACATGTAATGTTACAGCAGTATACCGTTTTTGGAAGTGAAAAAGAACGTATACTTACAGTGAATAACGTACTTGGTTACTAACGTAACCTCGGTTCCCTGAGATACGGGAACGAGTACTGCGTCTTGCTTAAGACGCATATGGGGAAAAAGCCTTTTTCATTCACGCAGTGAAACTGCACGGCCATTGGTTCATGCAGGGCTTTAAAAACGAACCAATGGCGCGGCAGCGGAGCGGCATGAGCCTATGGCGACGAATCCCGCCAAAGCCCACCAGAATGGGTGGGGCATCTGGCTATATAAGCGGGCACTCGCCACAGGATTCTCAGGTTTACTTCGACTGAAGCGACGACTGCTCGCAGCCTGTGACCCGCACAGGTCAAACGCTCTGACGGTCCTGAGCTCACCGAGTCACGCTGAAGATCAGGTCTCCAGGAATTGCTCGCTGCCTCGGGTCTGTTTGCAAAGTTCACATCCCTGCGACCGCATACCAGATCACCGAAGGCAAAGATATGGCTTTTCCAGGAGAAAGTCAATGCGTGAATCACACGGAAACATTTGAGGAGAATTTCTAACCGAATATACATAATAAATATGCACAGTATACACACATCTATATTATGTAAACAAAAACTTTTATTTTGGATGCGATTAATCGCGATTAATCTTTTGACAGCACTAGTTATTTTATTTTGTTATATTAGTGTCAAAAACTTTTGTCAAATATGTTTTGCCTTTTCCCCATGTCTCACACACTTTTGGGCTGAATTTTGTTGATAAACATGGATATGTCACCTATTGACGAACCATTGCAGCATGAAAAACTGATCACTTTTTTCATCTGCAAGTAAAAGTAAATTAAAACGCAAGTAAAATTTATTTTATTTTGTTTTCAAACTTTTCAGAGTAATACTGATGTTGTTTTGTTAGAAATAAATATTTAAATATGTTTTGTTGTTTTTACAAGTCATTGTTTTTTAAAGTTAGTTTTTCAGTTTGTATTATTATTATTATTATTTTTTTTTTTCAATTTTAGTTTGAGTTATTTTAGCACATCAAATTAAACTAAATGAAAATAAGAAACATTTTCTTTGCTAGATCAAAACTAGATCAAAATGGGCAATCTGGAGTTAGAATCGAATGCCAGATTGATAGGTGTTTGTGTGAAGAGCGTTCCTCGGCTGATATCCAAGTTCTGGGAGCCTAATGAGTGCCAGCGGCCCCGGAGCACAGCCGTCTGATAGACCATCAGCTCCTAATGCCACATCAGCTTCACTGCACATGCAGGAGCAGCACTCCTCCTCACCGTAGAACCAGGCGATGCCGACGGCCTCAATCAGCACTCCAAACAGAATCGATGTCCCGGCGGCGAAGTGGTCCAACAGCGTGAACACATAGATGCCCCCCTGCAGAGAGACAGAGAGACGAGAACGGATCAAGACCCCACACGAGACACTCTTCATAATCAGATGGAAGCTCATTAGAGGAGCGCTTGTGTCTCACGTACGTTCGTGACACAGATGAGAGAGATGAGGAACGTGGAGACCACGATGAAGAGCGTGAAGAGCTCACGATGTTTGTGCAGGAACTTGAATTCGTCGATGAGTCCCGTGATCACAGACTCCATCCCTCCCATCTGAAAAACAGCGTTCAGATGCAGTTACAGCACTGGCGTTCATCAGGACTGAGCTTCCAGGCATCATTTACAGCACTGACCCTCATAAACCCACACGGGTCCATTTTGACCCGGAAGAGATGCATACATACATAAAAAAAAAAAAAAAAAGATTAGTTTTTAGCAAGGGAACAAACCTTTGAATGATATAACTGTTAAAATATTTTTAGGAGATATAACCATTTGAATGAATGAATGAACAAACAAACAAACAATGTTTTGTGTTCAGGTCATTTTGGACCCAGAATGTATGGAGCACCATTAGGCGCCAAAAAATACTTAGTTATATTAGTGTCAAAAACTTTTGTCAAATATATCTCACACACTTTGGGCTGAATTTTGTTGATAAACATGGATATGTCACCTATTGACGAACCATTGCATCATGAAAAACTGATCACTTTTTTAATCTGCAAGTAAAAGCAAATTAAAAAGCAAGTAAAATGACTTTATTTTGTTTGAAAACTTTTAAGAGTAATATTGATGTTGTGCTGATGTTGTTTGGTTAGAAATAAATATGTAAACTGTAAAAAATGCCCATGATTTTAACGGTAAAAGACTGTAAAAATGCTACATTAAAGACCTGTTAAATGGTTAACGGTAAGTTCCCCTACTATATACGGTGAAAAACTGTATTGGACATTACATGTAATGTTACAGCAGTATACCGTTTTTGGAAGTGAAAAAGAACGTATACTTACAGTGAATAACGTACTTGGTTACTAACGTAACCTCGGTTCCCTGAGATACGGGAACGAGTACTGCGTCTTGCTTAAGACGCATATGGGGAAAAAGCCTTTTTCATTCACGCAGTGAAACTGCACGGCCATTGGTTCATGCAGGGCTTTAAAAACGAACCAATGGCGCGGCAGCGGAGCGGCATGAGCCTATGGCGACGAATCCCGCCAAAGCCCACCAGAATGGGTGGGGCATCTGGCTATATAAGCGGGCACTCGCCACAGGATTCTCAGGTTTACTTCGACTGAAGCGACGACTGAGTCGTGCAGCTACATAGCACGGCTAGCAACGTAGTACTCATTCCCGTATCTCAGGGAACTGAGGTTACGTTAGTAACCGAGTAAGTTCCCTTTCGATACTTCATTCGTACTGCGTCTCGCTTAAGACGTATATGGGAACAGTCCAATCACGCTGTGCTAATGTAGTGGAACGACTAAAGGTATAACTTCCATAAGCAACCAATGCTTAAAGAGAAGTCAACAATAACCCAAGGCTAAGCGGGCTGAGCTTTCTAGGTCACACCCGGCCTGGTTATTCGTTCCAGAGTATACCCGTAACTTCGACACCCAGGGGTCGAGAGTTAACAGGTGAACAATACCAGAGAACTTGGGCGCAGCACGGCCAAGGGCTCTCTGTCATGTCTGTTTACGCAGCACGTGCCATTTCAAGCGAAAGGATCCTGGCCTGTAAGGCCGGGATTTCCAGGTTATAAAACCTTGCAAATGTGGAAGGCGAGGCCCAGCCGGCCACCTCACAAATATCCGCAATGGACACACCACTGGACCATGCCCACGATGAGGCGATGCCTCTAGCCGAGTGGGCCCATACTCCAATGGGGCATTGGAGGCCAAGGAAGAGTATGCTAGCGAGATGGCGTCTACTATCCATCTAGAGAGTCTTTGCTTCGTAACCGGAAACCCCTTGGTGCGGTTACCGAAGCTGACAAAAAGTTGTTCCGATCGCCTATAGGGAGCGGAA
>NW_015506133.1:214043-215747 GCF_001515645.1 Sinocyclocheilus grahami
GTTATATTAGTGTCAAAAACTTTTGTCAAATATATCTCACACACTTTGGGCTGAATTTTGTTGATAAACATGGATATGTCACCTATTGACGAACCATTGCATCATGAAAAACTGATCACTTTTTTAATCTGCAAGTAAAAGCAAATTAAAAAGCAAGTAAAATGACTTTATTTTGTTTGAAAACTTTTAAGAGTAATATTGATGTTGTGCTGATGTTGTTTGGTTAGAAATAAATATGTAAACTGTAAAAAATGCCCATGATTTTAACGGTAAAAGACTGTAAAAATGCTACATTAAAGACCTGTTAAATGGTTAACGGTAAGTTCCCCTACTATATACGGTGAAAAACTGTATTGGACATTACATGTAATGTTACAGCAGTATACCGTTTTTGGAAGGGAAAAAGAACGTATACTTACAGTGAATAACGTACTTGGTTACTAACGTAACCTCGGTTCCCTGAGATACGGGAACGAGTACTGCGTCTTGCTTAAGACGCATATGGGGAAAAAGCCTTTTTCATTCACGCAGTGAAACTGCACGGCCATTGGTTCATGCAGGGCTTTAAAAACGAACCAATGGCGCGGCAGCGGAGCGGCATGAGCCTATGGCGACGAATCCCGCCAAAGCCCACCAGAATGGGTGGGGCATCTGGCTATATAAGCGGGCACTCGCCACAGGATTCTCAGGTTTACTTCGACTGAAGCGACGACTGAGTCGTGCAGCTACATAGCACGGCTAGCAACGTAGTACTCATTCCCGTATCTCAGGGAACTGAGGTTACGTTAGTAACCGAGTAAGTTCCCTTTCGATACTTCATTCGTACTGCGTCTCGCTTAAGACGTATATGGGAACAGTCCAATCACGCTGTGCTAATGTAGTGGAACGACTAAAGGTATAACTTCCATAAGCAACCAATGCTTAAAGAGAAGTCAACAATAACCCAAGGCTAAGCGGGCTGAGCTTTCTAGGTCACACCCGGCCTGGTTATTCGTTCCAGAGTATACCCGTAACTTCGACACCCAGGGGTCGAGAGTTAACAGGTGAACAATACCAGAGAACTTGGGCGCAGCACGGCCAAGGGCTCTCTGTCATGTCTGTTTACGCAGCACGTGCCATTTCAAGCGAAAGGATCCTGGCCTGTAAGGCCGGGATTTCCAGGTTATAAAACCTTGCAAATGTGGAAGGCGAGGCCCAGCCGGCCACCTCACAAATATCCGCAATGGACACACCACTGGACCATGCCCACGATGAGGCGATGCCTCTAGCCGAGTGGGCCCATACTCCAATGGGGCATTGGAGGCCAAGGAAGAGTATGCTAGCGAGATGGCGTCTACTATCCATCTAGAGAGTCTTTGCTTCGTAACCGGAAACCCCTTGGTGCGGTTACCGAAGCTGACAAAAAGTTGTTCCGATCGCCTATAGGGAGCGGAACGCTCAACATAGATTCTCAACGCCCTGACGGGGCAGAGCAGAGATAGCTCTCTGTCCTCTTCAGTTGGAGGAAGCGCGGAGAGCGTAATGACGTAATGACCTAACGGAATGGAGAGCACTTTAGGTACGTAACCGTGCCTCGGTTTCAGGATGACTTTAGAGTCGTTAGGCCGTTAGGCCCGACAGTCAGGTTTAAGTGAAAGCACCTGCAGGTCTCCTATTCGCTTTACTGATGCTAGTGCTAGAAGCAGAGCAGTCTTTAGCGATAGC
>NW_015506133.1:219002-221612 GCF_001515645.1 Sinocyclocheilus grahami
GAACAGTCCAATCACGCTGTGCTAATGTAGTGGAACGACTAAAGGTATAACTTCCATAAGCAACCAATGCTTAAAGAGAAGTCAACAATAACCCAAGGCTAAGCGGGCTGAGCTTTCTAGGTCACACCCGGCCTGGTTATTCGTTCCAGAGTATACCCGTAACTTCGACACCCAGGGGTCGAGAGTTAACAGGTGAACAATACCAGAGAACTTGGGCGCAGCACGGCCAAGGGCTCTCTGTCATGTCTGTTTACGCAGCGTGTGTCATTTCAAGCGGAAAGAATCTTCCAGGTTATAAAACCTCGCAAATGTGGAAGGCGAGGCCAGGCGAGGCCCAGCCGGCCACCTCACAAATATCCGCAATGGACACACCACTGGACCATGCCCACGATGAGGCGATGCCTCTAGCCGAGTGGGCCCATACTCCAATGGGGCATTGGAGGCCAAGGAAGAGTATGCTAGCGAGATGGCGTCTACTATCCATCTAGAGAGTCTTTGCTTCGTAACCGGAAACCCCTTGGTGCGGTTACCGAAGCTGACAAAAAGTTGTTCCGATCGCCTATAGGGAGCGGAACGCTCAACATAGATTCTCAACGCCCTGACGGGGCAGAGCAGAGATAGCTCTCTGTCCTCTTCAGTTGGAGGAAGCGCGGAGAGCGTAATGACCTGTGCTCTGAACGGAGTGGGGAGTGCTATTTTTGCCTACTGATTGGCCCTCAATAGGGACATGAGAGGCCGCTATAGCCACCACATAGACTTTGAGCGTGGATGGGTAGCAACCCTTATCCAGCAGCTCTTGTAGAAAAGACAGCGCCTCTGCTAATTCGGAAGTGAGAGGGTCTTTGCCGCTGTTTAAACACCAGGCTACCACTTTAAGGCATAGAGGCGTCTCGTAGACGGAGCTCTAGCCTCCGAAATTGTGTTTAAGACTCGCTCTGGGAGGCACAAAGGCTCCCGTTGAGCGGGCAGAGGTGCAGGGCCCATAGGTCGGGCCGAGGATGCCATAATGTCCCATTCGCTTGAGAGAGGAGATCCTGTCTCAGTGGAACAGGCCAAGGGGCCGCTATCAGTAGCTGAGTCAGCTCTGATAGCTACAGCTGGTTTATCTACAGGGGGGCTACCAGGAGAACCCTGTGTTTTTGTTCCCTCACTCGCCTGATTACCTGTGGGATCAGAGCGATCGGGGGGAATGCGTAAAGAAGGAGGTTGGGCCAATCGTGGGCAAACGCGTCCTTGGTCTTTGAGAAATAAATTTGGCAGTGAGAGTTGTCTTCTGAGGCGAAGAGGTCTACCTCGGCCTCGCCGAAGATCTCCCAGATTTTCTGAACCGTTTGCGGATGTAGCGTCCACTCCTCGGTTCAATTTGCCAGGTATATGTGCTACCTTTAGCGAGCGCAGGTTGGGTTGAGCCCACTCTAAGAAGCACTCCACTAGCATGAAGAGGCGCTTTGAAGAGAGGCCTCCCTGTCGATTTATGTAGGACACAGCCGACATGTTGTCCGATCGGATTAGCACATGGTGCCCTTTCAGGACTGGCAGGAAGAACTGACAGGCTCGACATACTGCTAACATTTCCAGGCAGTTGATGTGGAAGCCTTTTTCTGCCATCGACCAGTGGCCGAAGGTCGGTATGCCCTCGCACAGCGCCCCCCAACTTGAGTTGGAGGCGTCTGTCGTGACAACTGTCCTTCTGTGAACCATCCCCATGGCCACGCCCTGTTCCATCCAACGGGAGTTCTTCCAGGGGGTCAGGGCCGATACACAGGCCTGACTCACCCTGATATGCAGGCGTCCGTGACGCCACGCTTGGAATGGAACTCCGTGGTTCCAACCAGTGCTGAAGGGGGTGCATACGCAGCAGACCCAACTGTAACACTGGAGATGCTGCTGCCATGAGGCCCAGCATCCTTTGAAATGCTTTGAGCGGGCGAGCAGTACCGATCTTGAAGGAGGTCGCCAGCCTCTGTATGGCCAGAGCTTGTTCATTTGAGCTGAGTCGAAGATTGTTCCCAGGAACGAGATTCGTTGGCTGTGAAACAATGAGCTTTTGACAAAATTGACCCTGAGTCCCAGGCACTCCAGGTGGCTGAAGAGGAGGGCTCTGTGAGATATTAGTTCTGCCTCCGACAGGGCCAGGACGAGCCAGTCGTCGAGGTAATTGACAATACGGACTCCCATCTGTCTCAGAGGGGAAAGAGCCGCATCCATGCACTTCGTAAAGGTGCGGGGGGCCAGGGACAGCCCGAAAGGAAGGACCGTATATTGATAAGCCACACCCTCGAAGGGGAATCTCAAGAATGGCCTGTGACGAGGGGCTATCTGGATGTGAAAGTATGCATCCTTCAGGTCCAGGGAAAAGGACCAGTCTCTCGAGCGAATTTGCGCGAGGATCTGTTTCAGTGTAATCATCCTGAACGACCTCCTTATGAGGGCGCGATTCAGGTGTCTGAGATCGAGGATGGGCCGGAGGCCACCATCTCTTTTGGGGACGAGGAAGTAACGGCTGAACGGCTGTAACTCGCTCTGGGCTGGAGGAACCCTTTTCACAGTTCCTTTTGCCAGCAAATTCATCACCTCCGAGCGCAGGAGCGCAGGATCCTTGCTCTGCAC
>NW_015506133.1:222355-224107 GCF_001515645.1 Sinocyclocheilus grahami
AGGAAGTAACGGCTGTAAAGGCCTGACTCGCTCTGGGCTGGAGGAACCCTTTCCACAGTTCCTTTTGCCAGCAAATTCATCACCTCCGAGCGCAGGACATGGGCGTCCTTGCTCTGCACAGAGGTGGGGACCACGCAGCTGAAGC
The DNA here is from genome assembly GCF_001515645.1 of Sinocyclocheilus grahami. Lineage (NCBI taxonomy): Eukaryota > Metazoa > Chordata > Actinopteri > Cypriniformes > Cyprinidae > Sinocyclocheilus > Sinocyclocheilus grahami. Next base: position 222,501 of record NW_015506133.1, read on the forward strand.
GCGGGGGTCTTCGAGCGAATTGGAGTGAATATCCTCGCTTTATTATGCCCATAACCCATTCAGACACCCCGGGGATGGCCTGCCAGGCCTCGGCCTGCGTGATGAGGGGTTGAATTAACTCGGGTGACTGGCCACATGGGGGCAGAACATGTACAAGTGATGGAAGAGGAAGTTTGCTCTCTTTTTGAAAATGTTTGTGTTTTATTATTTTTCCCGCTATCACAGCGGTCAGATACTTGGGCGCATGAACGGGCCCGTTGTTTGCACAAAACACGTTTCCCTCTGTAGTTGAACGAGGTGTCAAGAGGTGTAAGAGAGGCTGCTTGAGGGGCGGTCCGGCCGTGGCGAGATCTGACCCTATCCTCTTCCTGTCCCATGGATCAGGATGACGCCGGAGGCGTTGGGTCCAACGCAATCTTGGGTCGGGGTCCCTGGCACTTAGGAGGAGGGTAGCGTCTGGCCGAGCGAGAGCGTCCCCACGTTTGCTGCGCTTTAGCGGGCTGAACAGTCGGCGCAGATTTTGGGCGAGCTGAGACGGCAGCGGAGCTGTAGCGCTTAGGTAGGAAATGTCGCATAGCCTGGGATGATTTCTGTGCCTCCGTGAAGCGTTCAGCAAACCCTTCGACCGCTGGGCCGAAAAGGCAGGAGCATCGAGGAAGGGGATCCGCATCCTTCATCTCCGTCAGCATCAACCATAAATGGCGCTCGAGCACCACAAGGCTGGCCATCGATTTCCCAATCGCCTGGGCAGTGGTCTTGGTGGCGCGTAGAGCCAGGTCCGCCGCGCTCCTCAGATCCCTGAGGGTAGCGGGGTCCCGGCCAGACTCGGCGGATGCAAGGATTTTGGCCTGGAAGACCTGAAGGACCTGATGGCCGTGGGCAGGCAGAGATGCGCGGCCACAGACTCATCTAGGGGAGGCAGCTTATCGTAGCCCTTTTCTTCAGCGCCGTCGATGGAGGTGAGGGCGGATGAAGAGGCAGTACGGAGGCTGGCAGAGTATGGAGCACGCCACGATCTGGTGAGCTCGTCGTGGACCTCCGGGAAAGAATGGAGAGGTACGCTGACGAGGGGCTTGTCGGCGCCCCGGCAGGAACCATTCGTCCAGATGGCTGCGAGAGGGCTTCTCTGGAGGGGACCACTCTAAACCCAGCTTTTCGACCGCCTTGGAGAGGATACCGAGAAGCTCGGTATCCGTCCCGTCTTTGGTGGCGCTGGGCGCGGATGATGGCGAGGGGGTGGGGTCATTTTCTGAGCCCAACAGCTCCTCTGCATCCGATGCTGCCAGTGACATGCTGTCATCAAGCAGCTCGTCTCCACTTCCCCCGAATGAGATCGGGTCGCTCACATCAGCAGAGGGACGCTGATCAGACCGGGAGAAAAGGACGGGTGAACACTCTCTCTGCGGCGAGAGCGAGGCACGTGGGATCTGGGCCGGCGTGAGCTCGCTCGTGGCCGATCGTTCGACCCCTTTCCCCCGCTCGGAGAGAGGCGAGACTAAAACTCTCGCAATGAGAGCAAATAGCTCCTGTGAGCGCAGCTTCCGCATGGGGTTTCCCCAAGCAGGAAACGCACTCCTTGTGGCCGTCATCGGCATGCAGGGGAGACC
>NW_015506133.1:225026-225808 GCF_001515645.1 Sinocyclocheilus grahami
CGCCTGGGCAGTGGTCTTGGTGGCGCGTAGAGCCAGGTCCGCCGCGCTCCTCAGATCCCTGAGGGTAGCGGGGTCCCGGCCAGACTCGGCGGATGCAAGGATTTTGGCCTGGAAGACCTGAAGGACCTGATGGCCGTGGGCAGGCAGAGATGCGCGGCCACAGACTCGTCTAGGGGAGGCAGCTTATCGTAGCCCTTTTCTTCAGCGCCGTCGATGGAGGTGAGGGCGGATGAAGAGGCAGTACGGAGGCTGGCAGAGTATGGAGCACGCCACGATCTGGTGAGCTCGTCGTGGACCTCCGGGAAAGAATGGAGAGGTACGCTGACGAGGGGCTTGTCGGCGCCCCGGCAGGAACCATTCGTCCAGATGGCTGCGAGAGGGCTTCTCTGGAGGGGACCACTCTAAACCCAGCTTTTCGACCGCCTTGGAGAGGATACCGAGAAGCTCGGTATCCGTCCCGTCTTTGGTGGCGCTGGGCGCGGATGATGGCGAGGGGGTGGGGTCATTTTCTGAGCCCAACAGCTCCTCTGCATCCGATGCTGCCAGTGACATGCTGTCATCAAGCAGCTCGTCTCCACTGCCCCCGAATGAGATCGGGTCGCTCACATCAGCAGAGGGACGCTGATCAGACCGGGAGAAAAGGACGGGTGAACACTCTCTCTGCGGCGAGAGCGAGGCACGTGGGATCTGGGCCGGCGTGAGCTCGCTCGTGGCCGATCGTTCGACCCCTTTCCCCCGCTCGGAGAGAGGCGAGACTAAAACTCTCGCAATGAGAGCAAATA
>NW_015506133.1:227902-231090 GCF_001515645.1 Sinocyclocheilus grahami
GAGCCCAACAGCTCCTCTGCATCCGATGCTGCCAGTGACATGCTGTCATCAAGCAGCTCGTCTCCACTTCCCCCGAATGAGATCGGGTCGCTCACATCAGCAGAGGGACGCTGATCAGACCGGGAGAAAAGGACGGGTGAACACTCTCTCTGCGGCGAGAGCGAGGCACGTGGGATCTGGGCCGGCGTGAGCTCGCTCGTGGCCGATCGTTCGACCCCTTTCCCCCGCTCGGAGAGAGGCGAGACTAAAACTCTCGCAATGAGAGCAAATAGCTCCTGTGAGCGCAGCTTCCGCATGGGGTTTCCCCAAGCAGGAAACGCACTCCTTGTGGCCGTCATCGGCATGCAGGGGAGACCCGCACGAGCCACAATAACGCCGCTGCTCTTTTAGAAGCTCTTTGAAGTCGCCGGATGGCGGCAGGGGAACCGGACCGGAATTGCTGCGTCGCTGAAGAAGTGGAGAAGCAGGTCAGCCGAGCTGAGAGGTTCCGATTCCAGCTGCGAAGGAGTGTCAACAGCGAGCGGCTTCGGATCAGCTTGAGACGTAGAGTCGTCGCTGAAGGAGAAAAAATCTGAGAATCCTGTGGCGAGCGTCCGCTTATTTAGCCAGATGCCCAGCCCATTCTGGCGGGCTTTGGTGGGATTCGTCGTCATAGGCTCATGCAGCTCCGCTGCCGCGCCATTGGTTCGTTTTTAAAGCCCTGCACGAACCAATGGCAGTGCAGTTTCACTGCGTGAATGAAATAGGCTTCAGTTCAGGAGAAAAAAAGTTTTTTTCCCCATATGCGTCTTAAGCAAGACACAGTAAGAGTGAAGTATCAAAAGGGAACCGTAAATTGGCATTTCCATAATTAACTGCGTTACATTTCAAATTTTGTTTTTTCATTGAAATAATAGTTTTTTCTCATCAGTTTTGTACATTAGGGTTGTATGTTACATCTAATGTTGTTAAAATAATGTTTATTGCATTATTTCAGTTTAGTGTTTGTGTGCACCTTCTATATATGTTAGTATTTAAAAGCTGCTTGTGATTGGCTTTGGTTCATCATGTGACTCAGCACCATCTGCTTTTGGTGGTTATCAGTGTATTACAAAGGTACAAAATAGATTCCAGTACTTCAGTAGGTTGCTATATTAACATTGTATCAATTTATGAAATTATGGTATTTAAATGTACATTTAAATTAAATCCATAAAACCTAAAATGTTGCTACCATATTTTTATTTTATTAATTTATGAAACATACACTGTAAATCCCGGTAAATTTACGGTAAAAAAAACAGCAGCTGTGGTTGCCAGAATTTTACCGTAAATTTACCGGGATTTACAGTGTATGTTTCATAAATTTGGATGGTTTTTGACCAATCATGAGTTATAAATTCAAAGAATTTAATTCAATTCTATTTATTCCCAAAAAATGAATACTGGTAAAATTATATGATCTTACAAAATTCAAATATCCTTTTTTTTTCACTCATTATTGAGAAGTTGCCGGTCATATATGATATGATTTTAGTTGGAAAATATGAAGTTATGACTGTTTTATGTATCAGTTCTTCAGGTCCAGATCGACCCAGAATGAGATTTTTGAATGTATTATGAGTGTTAATACTGTACTGACAGACTCTTGTGTTTGAGATCAGATCAGACGAGATCCTGAGACTCACAGCGCTGTCGATTCCTAGAGTCAGCAGCATGATGAAGAAGATCACAGCCCACACTGATGAACCCGGCAGTGTAGCAATGGCTTCTGGGTAAATAATGAACACCAGACCAGGACCTGGTGAGACGCAAACAAAGACTCAACACCTCCACATCATACACCGCGGTAAAAACCACAGAGAGTGGCTCTTACGATGCTGTATTAATCTACAATTGATTAGAATATCACAATCATATAAATTCCAGGTATAAACCAACACACTGTATATTTTTTACATGCATTCACCCAAAAAGCATGCATGTTACCAATTTACTTTACACAACACTCAAATAATTATATATTATGTGTACTATTTTCCACGTGCTAGTTTAATAGTAAAGTGATGCAATAAAACAAGTGGAATTACAAACTCCAACAGGTGGAGAAATAAACACTGTTTTCCGATCTTATACATTTAAATTTTAAAAAGAAATTTGTACATATGTAAGCACAATTTACACTATTTTTCAAACCATTAGAGTTAGAAAGTTGTGTGTGTGTGTGTGTGTTTGTTTGTTAAGAAATGTATACTTTTATTCATCAAGGATGCATTAAATTGATCAAAAGTGACTAAAGACACATACAATTGATCTTAAGTGAGTAAAGATATTTATAATGTGATTTCTATTTCAAACAAATGCTGTTCTTCTGAAATTTCTATCAATCTGTGAATCCTGAAAAATAAAATGTATCACAGTTTCCACAAAAATATTGTAATATAATAATCAGAAATGTTTCTTGAGCAGCAAATCAGCATATTATACTGATTTCTGAAGGTCATGTGACACTGAAGACTGGAGGAATGATGCTGAAAATACAGCTGCGCATCACAGAAATACATTACAGTTTAACAGAGATTCACACAGAAAACAGCTGTTTTACATTATAATAATATTTCTTAATGTTGCAGTTTTTAGGCCTACTGTATTTTTAATCAATTGATGAGCAGAAGAGACTTCTTTCTTTTGAACGGATATTTATCTATAAAATTAATTCCAAGCATTTAGGCACAACTCAGCAGATCAAACGATTTTAAAGATCATAAGAAAACATATATTAGTCATGCATTTTTGACGGCAAATACAAATCAGTCCAACAGAAACAGAAGCATTGCTCAGAATCAGACAAATCGACATGTTTCTGTTCCACTGACATTCTGCATCTCACACATTATTGATTTTGCTCTCAAATAATTCTCTGTCTCAGACGCTGCTGTTTATAAGAGTGTGTCACGACGAACACCGATCACAGACTGATCTGAGATCAATCAGGACTTCACATTTACAGACCACATGAAGCACTGAGCATGTATTTAAAGCTCTAAAGCTAAATAATAGTATTATAATGTAGTATTACTTATATAGCTTAGAATGTATTTTAAATTGATATGAATCAAATTAAATAATTATAATATAAATTAGATATGCATTTGAATGTAAATTATTTAAATGCTGTATAACACTTAAAGGGGGGGGGGGGGGGGGGG
>NW_015506133.1:231349-263121 GCF_001515645.1 Sinocyclocheilus grahami
GGGAGCTTAATTATTGTGAAAACAATAACACTTTATTTTCCCGAAGTAGTTCATGTTGTTCAGCAAAATATAATGGCAACACTTTACAAAATAGTAACATCTGTTAATTTTAGTTATCATGAACTATAACTATACCGTTCATTGTTAATTCATGTTTGTTTATAATGCATTAGTTAATGTTAATTGAAAGTTAAAATGTGTTAGTACATAATAATATGAATATGAATAAATGCTATATTATATGTAATATAAGCTACAAGTTTTCAGTCAAACGACAGGCACACAATAGAAACTCGCTCACCATCTGTGGCGACTTTATCTAGAGCCACGTTGTGTTTGTGTGACATGTAACCCAAGAAGGAGAAGATGACGAAGCCAGAGAAGAAGCTGGTCAGAGAGTTGATGGAGCTGGTGATGATGGCGTCTCTGTAACACAACATCACTCAGTTCAAACATGCAGACACATCAAAGGGCTTTGAATTCAGCAGTGAAGTGTGAGAAACTCTGTGTGTGTGTGTGTGTGTGTGTGTGTGTGTGTGTGAGTGTGCGCGTTTTTGTGACAAATGAGGACATAAATGTGTATAATGACAAAGGTATGACAGGTATTACAAGGAGAAGGTGACTTTTCAGGACATTACCCCATGTCCCCACTTTTCAAAACGCTTATAAATCACACAGAATGGAGTGTACTGAAAATCTGAAATAGCAAAAAGTCTCCTGTGAGGGGTAGGTTTAGGGGTAGGGTTGGTGTAGGGCAATAGAATACACGGTCTGTACAGTATAAAAACCAATACGCCTATGGAGAGTCCTCTTAAACCATAAAAACCAACATGTGTGTGTGTGAGTGTGTGTGTGTGTGTGTGTGTTTGGGCTCTCGCTGCACTGCACGACTCCTCTGCTCACCTGTAGCAGTTGTTGCTGAATTTGTTGTAGCTGGAGAAGGCGATTAGCACACCAAACCCCACTCCCAGAGAAAAGCAGATCTGCGTGGCGGCCTCAATCCAGACCTGCGACACAAACGAAACACGGCCGCCGCACAAAGGGTCCGCACAACAGCTATCATTAGAGATAATTGCAGGAAACTCATTCAGCAGAAAGATGAAAGACACTTGTGAATACAGGGTAATTTTGCAAATTGCTGCTGCACACATGTGTCTAATCTAATTCTGAAATTGCCGCTTTGAGGTTTCTTTGCCAAGTGGTGCTCCGGGAAAGAATCGCAGATCGTGGAAAAACTTACTTAAAGCTGATAGTAACTTCACCTGCCGCTGCGCCACGAGGACATGAGCGATTCTTATGAGATTTATTCATAAACACACACACACACACACACAAGTCTGAATCTGTGCGACTGACTGATCAAAACTCTAATATAAATGTCACAGACTTTCAAAGAGCGATAAACCTTCTGCTGCTCTTTAATCCAATTATACTGCATGTGCATTTAAAGGAGAGTGTTACACATCTCAGCAGGTGTGTGTGTGTGTGTGTGTGTGAAAGAGAGAGAGAGAGAGAGAGAGAGAGAGAGAGAAACACCAGAAGTGTATTTGGGAACATCCTAAAGCTTTGGGACACTTCAATGCTAAAATTATCGAAATATCAATGATTGGATATTTGGATATTGTTTTATTCCAAAAAGGTGTTATTTTAGTAGTATGGTTAGGCTTTTAACACAATTACTACTATTATCTTTCTATATAAAGTCTATATAAAATGAGATACACTACTGTTTATAAGTCTGGGATCGGGAATTTTTTTTTTATGCTTTTGAAAAAAGTAGGGTGTAGGGTGATAGAAAATACAGTTTGTACAGTATAAAAATCATTACGCCTATGTAATGTCTCCATAAACCATAAAAAAACAACATTTGTGTGTGTGTGCGTGTGCGTCCACCTTGTCCTCATGTTGCTCCCTTGACACAGAAATACACTCCCGAATAAATAAAGCCTCATCATCTTTTGGATGCCTACGCAGCAGGGTTTTTGAAAACCATAACCTGAAGATCAGTAGCAAGGTCGCTGTTTACAATGCGGTATGTCTCTCCACTCTGCTTTATGGGACAGAGTCATGGACCCCATACCGCCAGCACATTATTAACCTAGAGGCCTTCCATATCCGCTGTCTACAGAAGATCTTCAGTTTGTCCTGGGAAGCTCGAATTCCCCACACACTCATTCTCAGAAATACTGACTCAATCTGCATGGAAGCAGCAGTGGCCCAAAAACATCTGGGTTGGCTAGGGCACACCATACGCATGCCTGAACATCGCCTGCCCCGCCAAGTCTTCTACAGTCAACTAATGGGCGCAAAGTGCTCTGCTGGAGGGCAAAAACGGCGCTTTAAGGATTACACCAGGGACCTCCTAAAGCGAGCGAACATTCCCCTCACGCAACTTGAATCTCTGGCACTTGACAGGTCAGCCTGGCAGGTCACCTGTGCCACTGCAGTCTCTCAAATACATCAAACCAACCAAGACCGACGATCCGAGAGACGCACTAAGAGACACCAGAGGGCGGCTGGTACCCCCCTGGTATCTGGTTTCCCTTGCTCCATCTGCGGAAGAGTGTGCGGCTCAAGGATCGGACTCGACGCCTACGAGAAGTGGCACCAGCGGCAACATCGCTAAACCCACCCCCTTCCCATTCCCATCTCTGGAGCAAGCGTCATCATCGAACACAATGGACAGCTAAGTGTGTGTGTGTGTGTGTGTGTACCTGAGCGTCACACAGGCGCAGGAAGTCCACGCTAAGGTAAGCTTTAATGCCATCGATGGCTCCAGGCAGTGTGACTCCGCGCAGCAGCAGGACGGTGAGGACGACATAGGGCATCGTGGCTGTGATCCACACCACCTGCACACACACACACACGCGGCATGAATGTCATGTACAACATAAATGCATCACATTTATATGATGCTTAAACTACCAAACAACTAAACATTCACTTATATTCCAAAAACGGAACAGCTGCATAACAGCTGTAAAGTGGATTTGTGAAAAATTATATTTTGAAAGTATGCAAGCACATCTAATCTATCAGACACACTGATTGGTTGATGTTTGCTGGTCTCCTGGTCTGGCCAGTCTGGTTTGTTTTAGAGGGGCTTTGTGCGCTTACACATTAAACACCAGTCTGGAGAGAGCAGAAGACAAGCAAACCACCGGAGGTTCATGTAAGATCTCCAACCTTCCCTGAGGTCTTGACTCCCTTCCACAGACTGAAGTAGAGCACCACGATGACCACGGCCAGGCAGGAGGTGAGCTGCCAGCGTGGCAGACCCAGGTCATCGATGCCGGAGCTCTCGTGAAGATGCAGCATGCCCCTCCTGCAGATCAACATCAACACATGATCATACTCTATGCTCACGGGCTCAGGGGCCAGTAGCATAAACTTGTTAAGACTGTGTCTTAAGAACTAGTTTGACCAAATCTAGTTTGAGTGACGAATGGAGCTCAAACGTAGATCACGGCGTACCTGCAGCATCAGCTGACACTCAGCTGATCGAAACTCCTCCCACTACAATTAATAAGAAATATAAGTTCATCCGAACTCGCACTTGGCAAATTGGGCCACACCCATCGATCACTCAGGAATGCAAATCGGGCCTTAAAATCGGCCTTGAAGGGGTCATCAGATGTCCATTTTCCAAAAGTTGATATGATTCTTTTGGGTCTCAATGAAAAGTCTATAACATACTTTGGTTAAAATTTCTCAATGGTAGTGTAAAAACCCCCCTTTTTACCCTGTCAAAAGCAGCTGTTTTAGTCCATGTCACTTTAAATGCTAATGAGCTCTGCTGACCCCGCCCCTCTCTTCCGTGGGGTGACGAGCAGACTGTAAACTTCAGCCGCGAAACTGGCTAACTAGCACATTATTAGGAAAGGCGATTTGCATCATAAAAATTGCATCATTGCGATCATAAAAAAAAACCCTTATACTCACTTCTTCAGTAGATGAAGCTGGATCATGAATGATTCGCGCGAACATGAACACATTTCGGCAGATCGGGGATCGTGCATTCCCTTCAAAAACGAAAGTAACATTAATCCTCTGCTTCTTCAGCGGCTCAGATGTCGGGAGTAAATAACGACTACTATGTTCATTATTACATAACTCTAACCCTAACCTGAGTCGACACAATGGCGGACTGATGACAGCTCACTCAGGGCGGAGCTAAGGTAAGACGGCCTTGTCAATCAACTATTGTGGGAGGGGCCTGTGCAGAACTACATCATTCTGACAGGAATCTCAGAAGAGCCTGATTTGAGAAAAGGGATTTTAAAAAAAACACTGGGTGGATTTGTATCATTATAGGGTGGATGTGTACACACACTTACAACACACATTTATGTTCAAACAACATGTAAAGTGAATTTTGCATCCGATGACCCCTTTAAAATCGTCTAGTGTGCAGCCAGCATTACTTTTCCAATACAAATAAAACCAATCTACCTTTTCATTACTGAATTTAAAAAAAGTTATGACCAGTCTTATCAATTTTACAGTCTCTGCTCTGGCTACATATTAAGTTCCGCATCAGAAACAAAACCCTTAACAGTCTAGCTCCATGCGTACCTAACTAGTCAATTTTTGCTTGGATGGAACAGCAGCTACGCTAATTTCATCTCTATCTGCTTCTCTGTTTCTGCCACGGGATTGACATTAACTAGGAATTACACAAGCTTCAGTCTGGATCCAGCCCTTACAAAGACCTGAGAAGAGATGATGCCAACCCTGAAACAACATACAGAACTACCAAACTTTGCTATACGCTTAATCGCAACATATAATCGTTGCAGTTAATAGTGTTCACCATCTGTTTGATTGCATGTCATTAACTAACTGCTTGATTTTTACTGTACATTTCTGCCATATGCACATCAACGTGTCATACTCACCACTGATAAGCTAATACTAAATATAATGTAGAAACTTTCAAATAGAAACTTACATTTTCTGTAAAGCTGCTTTGCAACGATTTGCATCATGAAAAGTGCCATGCAAATAAACTTGAATTGAATTGAAAAGCCTTGAAGCAAAAAAAAATAATAGATAACTAACTTTTAAGACTAGTCTAAACAGTTCATGCAGCCGGCCGCAGGTCAGTGTCTGTGAAGGTCATGTGTACGTACTCGAAGTACTCGAGCGCCGGCGTGGTCTTGTACGTGTCGTTGAGCAGCGTGGAGTTGAGGTCGGAGCAGTTGGGACTGTTCCAGGTGTTGTTGCAGTGGATCCAGGGCAGCTCCCCGGAGAAGCAGGAGAACAGGTAGAAGAGAGCCCAGGCGATGATCACGTTATAGTAGAAGCCCACGTACAGCGAGATCAGGATCACCGTGAAGCCCACGCCTGAGCAAAACCAGCAGAAACATGAAGATACTCCTGCTGGAAACACCATCAGCTGCTCACCGGCTTATGTTCCGGGTGAGGGTGTGCTGGTTAACTAACTAGTTTAACTAACTCGTCTTCACCATACAGACCGTGCTGGTCAGTCAGCCCATGGTAGACCACCAGCTAAAACAACACCAAACCAGCACTAACTGGTCTAAGGTGATCTTTTCAGCAGGGATATTAGATGACGACATTTACATTTAAATTCATAACGTAAAATATAATGAAAAAATAATAATAATATGCAATTCAGATGAGGGAATCCATAAACTGCACTGAAGAAAAAATGGTGTAGGATTTACTTTAACAATTAACAATTTTCACTCAGAAATTGCTAGTAAATTTCACAAATAATAAAAAAAAGGCAAGTAACATACTGAAACAAGATATTTTTAAATAGTATTTTCTCTGTACTCCAATAATCATTTAGTTATTTATTTATTTATGCATTCATGCACGTATGTATGCATGTCACGGGGCGGTAAGGGGCACCGTGGAAAAACAGGGTCTGGGTCTAAATGCAGGTGAAAACGTCTTTATTCAAACAGAAAGGCCAACAAGGCAAAACAAAAACAGGTCTGGGGACGACGAACACCATTACATACACAATACAGCCAGGCCGAGTGGTGAGTGAGAGGAGAAGATATAGTCAGTGACAACGGGGCACAGCTGAGGGTGAGTGTGATGAGTGAGTGACTGAACAGGTGTGTGGAGTTTGGGGAATTGGTGTAATGAGTGAACAGGTGTATGGGGTTTGGGGAATGGGAGTCCGGGAGATGACGCCCTCTGGAGGAGAGAGGGAGAACACCAGACGCCAGACCCTGACAATGCATGCAATATTTATTTATTTATTTATTTATTATTTCCTACATTTAAAAGGACACAAATGAATTTAGCATTTATCTTCTCAAATTATCTTAATATCATTATTAATTTAATTTACTTTCATTTAAATAATTAAAGTTATCATAACTTTTTAATGCTAATTGTTTCTTGTTTCATGTTTTACAAACATTGTCATGTTGATTATATTCACAAATATACATTATTAATAACCATATCAATAACAACTGTATCAATAACCTATATTAATAAATACATAGTAACTGTAAAGAATCCCAAATTAGCTACTGGCTGCTGAATCAAAGCATAATTTAGACTAAATTTCCAATCCTGGCCTCTTGGGGTTATTTCTTGACATTTTTGAGAAATGAACATTTTAAATGTGTTTAATTCTGAAGCCCAAATCATGTCCTGAATTCAGTTAAGAGGATAAAAAAAAGAAAGAAAAAGCAAACCACATATAAAATAGATTTCGCTCATTGCATTTCACTCATTAGCTCATATAATATTCTTCTTCTTTTTTTTTCATTTTGACCGACCGACCAACGTTTTCTCCTTACATTAAGTTGTAGCTACACTGTTTGTGTAAATGCCAGAAATGCAGTATTCACTGCGGTCTTTACTCCTGAAGAAGTTCCTGCAGCACGTCAGTCAATCAAAATAACAGAAAGACTCACACAATCAGAGCTAGTCTGAGTTTTCAGAGTTAGTTATAAACCCCCCGTGGCTCGTCTAACGGAGCTCTTTGTCTGAAAGCAAACAGCAGGATTCTCCCGTCACACATCAGCAGCACATGTGTGATTCCCGGCCCGCACAGGCCATCGATCCGGAGGAAGCAAACATGTTGATCAGCGCTAATTACAGTAATCTCTCCTCGAGCGGCAGGCTCACAGAGAGCCAAGCTTGTGATTAAAATGTCCGTCTCCGTCTCTCTCTCTCCGAGAGACGCTTGACAGCCGTTATGGACACACAAAACAGGCGTTTTTTAGGAAACAGATGATGCTTTGTCAGCCCTGAAGAGTGTTCGCAAATACGGCTCTACAGCAGGTTTAGAAATATACAGATTCAGCTGAAGAGCATTCACGGTGATGGACTGATATCACCTTCAGAAGATTTCCCCACTTAAAATCCAACATGCATCAACAATTCTAACAAACCAGCACCAGAACAGCTGATATATCCAGAAAACTAGCTGGTGTGATTATTTGGAGAACAAGAAAGTCCCAATTATCTTCTTCAAAGCACTTCTCCTACCACATCAGAAGCCTTTTTTTTTAATTGTGTATATTTAATATGCTACACCACATTTAAAATATAAAAACATCCAACTCAAGTGTTAGTTTTGTAAATAAATGATGTGTTGCTAAATTATGTTATGTTAAAGCCTTTAGATCAAAAAGTTGATCAAGATTAAATGTGTGTCCAAAATATGTCCAAAACCAGTGATATTTTACTATAATTCATACTAGTATCGTTTGTATTAATATTTGAAATTCATTTTTTATATTTTCTTAATTTTAGTTAAAGCTTTAGTATTTGTGTTGTGTTTTTGTCATTTTTATAAATTTTTTTAATGTCTATGTAGTTCTTATTAATTATATTTTAGTTGTATTTATTTTAGTACAGCCAGTTAGACTAAATGGAACTGAGAAATGCTGCTTAGGTGAAGTGAAATGAGTTTAAGATATATAAAGATATTGTTTTGTTGTCTTGTTTATTGAGGAGCAGTGAAGAACTTAAGGTCACGGTGCTTCGGTATCTTCTGTATGCTGGTGTCATGATGCGATACCAGTGAAGTGACACGAAATGTGTGGCCCACCAACAACTGGGGCCTGGCAGGCAAATTTCATACTAAAAGCCAATTTTTCTGTCTTCCATTTGACTGCAGATGATTTGAGCTGGAGATAAACAGCACCTGTCCGCCGTTTGCCGTGATGAGCTTGTTTCGGGAACACAAACACCTTCTGCCTCAAGAGCCAGTGCACATCTGATCATAACAGCGCGGTCACCTTTAGACTTACACAGGCCAGAGGGCCATAGTCAATCACACACTAAGGGAAACTTTCTGAAGGTCACGTACCTTTAAAGATGGGGCAGATCTTCCAGACTCCTGCTGCTCCTTCACGGTTGTACTGACCCAGAGCTAGCTCCATATAGAAGAGCGGCATCCCAGCGATCACCATGAAGAAGAGGTACGGCACCAGGAACGCACCTGACACAACCGCACCATTACAGAGCACAAGCATACTCAGATATACATGTTAGAGTAAGAGTGTGATGATGAAAACTCTGAAATAACACCAGTGGAAGTCTGGGAATCATGTCATGACGACAAATGAAAACTTGCTTTTATTTGAGCTTCTTCTTTGTCTAGATTCACTCTGAACAGAGGAGCACTGCTTTCTTCTCGAACTGTTACAACTCAGTAAAAATAATCAAATTAACAACTAAAATGTTAGTTTTGCAATATAATATAATATAATAACAAACTTTAGTTTTGTAAAAAAATAAATAAAATAATAATAATAACCAAAATGTAAAGAAATTAGATGTCTACAAAATTCATTTTAAACATTTAAGCAAAAGCAAAAACTTTTTAGATAAAGTAATCAAGATTTAAAGTATGGCAAATAGTTTAGTGTTATTTTAGTATCATTAAGATACTATTATAGTTTTTATTCATATTTAGAAATTTAAATTTAAATTTATTTGTCTGTATAGTTTTTATACATTTACATTTTTGTTATTTTAGTATATCAAGTTAAATTAAATGAAAATGTGAACTAAACTAAATAAGTGCATTTTTTTAAAGCTTTTTAAATTTATTATTATTATTATTATAGTTAAATATAATAACCCTGGTCCAAACTGGTGATGTACATTGAGTTCACATTTTTGGTTCGTCAAGGTTTTACAGGCTCTATGTCGTTAAGCTTTTACATTTTAAATCAACATCTCTCTTGATTTCTCAGGCCGTCTAATTTAGCTGTAAATGGCCAATTTCCACAGAAAATCTATATTCCTGCAAAAGTTTAATCAATCTCATCCACATGGATTTGTGAAGCACGTCTCAGACTTGTCTGTCTCTCACCTCCACCATTTTTGTAGCACAGGTAAGGGAACCTCCAGACGTTGGCGAGGTCCACGGCGAAGCCGATGACGGACAGGAGGAAGTCTATCTTCTTGCCCCAGGTCTCGCGCTCCTCTCCGGAGGGGTGCGTCTGACCGCTGGGACTGACCAGAGCCGAGGAGGTGAACTGCACCCCATTCTGCTCCTTCACCAGGATCAGCTCCACCTCTTTGGGGCCGGCGGTGCCGGAGGGTTTGACGGGGGCGATGGCCGAGGACATGTGTGTGACCGGGAGTCTGCCTCTTAGCATGGGTCGCCGGCGGGCCGTGGAGGACGAGAGAGCGGCTCAGACGCAGAAGCCTCTCTGATGGGATGAGGAGAGCAGAGATGGACGTGAGGAGGAGAAAGACGGAGGGAGGAGCAAATCAGCCATGTTGATCAGAGATCCAGATCCGACAGAGCTCGCTAAGAGTCTGAACTAGACCGATCTATTCCACAGTCCGCAAATACAGCACATGTAGAGCCATTCGAAGAGAAAGCACTTCAAAATAGTCATTATGTTGTAATAAACGTGTTATTATGTTGTAATAAACATGTTATAAATATCTCGGAACAGCCAAAACCCTTCTAGCAAATGCCACAGGTATCTAAATGAACAGTTTTACTCAAATCAAAACATTTAATCACCAAATCAATTCTTCAACCAAAATCATTTTAAAATAGATCTCCTTACAGTTGTACTGTTTACAAATATTGTTCATACACTGACAAAAATGTTTTTTTAATCAAAAATTGCTAGTAAATTTCACAAATGGCATGAACTGAACATGAATTTTGGAAGTAAAAATAGTGAAATAGTATTTTCTTGTAAAACATACTCCAATTATCTCTCTTTCTTTAACAGTGTTTTATTTTTATTGATGTTTTATTGCTAAATAAAGACCAAAGTGTGGTTTAATTAACTGATACATACACAGTAAAAATTAATTTTTTTAAAGTTCCAAATAAAATAAAGATGATTGTAGTACAGAGAAAATACTCTTTGAGTCTTTCTACTTCACAGATTTAACGTAATTAAATGCTTCACTTGTTGTTACATTGTAATTATCTGTGAAATTTACTTGCAGTTTCTAGGAGAACATTTTCTCAACACAATTTTTTTCCCCAGTGTATAGAATAAATTCTGCAAAATATTAAATGAATCTGACCACAATTAAGCTGCAAATATTGAAATGAAAAAAGAAAACCACAATAATCATATAGCTAGTATAGAATCTAATTTCTATGACAAACTCAACTGCAGCCCAAACAAGAGCACAAAACCTGACTCTCTGAAAAGCAGCACCTGTTGAGTTTCTGAGATCTGAACTATCTGTCCAAATAGCAATCATGCCATAAAACAGTGTAAAAGCATAATAAAATTCTACCTTCAGTGTGGGGTAAAGCACTTCTCCAAACAGCCTCTTACTTCTCCATGCGTTGATGATCCTCGTCAGTGTGTGCAATAATTACAGCCATTCTTTGCGAATGCAGACGTGAATGAGGAGCGTGGATGGTCTTTCTCCCACACAGGTAGAAGCAAACACTCTTCCACTGACCACAGCCGATGGAATATGAAGGACGAGTACCTTCCCATGTCTCCTCCTCCTCCTCCTGCTCTCTGACACCTCCTCATCTGCTCCTTCATTTCAATAAATCTCTTCAAATCCAGAGCAGAAGCAACACCAGGAGACAATGAGGCTGCTTTTCAGAGATTATCCTGAATTGCATTTCTTCCCTTTTTTAAAACAGTCATTTTTTTCTTGTTTTAAACATAAACTCAAAAGTTTAACAGTGAAACAAAACAGTTAGATTTATGCTTAAAACAAGAAAACAAAACCAAACATATCTCATTTTAATTTCTCAGTGGTTAGTCTTTGCTAAAGCTGGACCTAGAGCTGTAAAAAAATAAATAATAATAAATAAAAACTAGATAGTTAGAGTATATTTTACAAGATAATACTATCTCAGTCTTTCTGCTCCCCAATCTTATATTTCAGTGTGCTACCTGCTGTTTCTCTATAATTGTTTGTGAAGTTTACTAGCCATTTTTGAGTGAAAGTCATTTCAAGTAAATCCTACACTAGTAGTTTTTTTACTGTATGAAATACAGTTGGAAAGCAGCAAGAACATCTTGATGAGAAATGTTTACAGTGAGATTGTCTGATTGCAGACCATGTGAGAATACAGAGGAGAAACGTCTGAGGAGCAGGAGATCAATTTGCTCTCCATTAACATTAATGGAGAAACCACTGAGACACTGAGGAGAATTCAATGGCCCACAGCACTGCTCAATGAATGAAGTGAACATGTGTGGTTTTAGGGAAGCATGTGGCGTGATTGTGGCGATGTGATGATATTTCAGCATGTTAATCTTGGCCTGAGGCTGAGCATTAATCATCTGAAGACTGCATCTGTTGAAGTGAGACAGCAGTTTGGCTCCAGCGCAGCAAATACCAGATCAAATGGAGGTTATCATCTTACCCTTTCACACATATCACAGATTCACAGTCAAACAACAAGACCTGTGTTGATGATGAGAACACAAACCTTCATCTGACTCTGCCAAACCAAAATACTTCAAGTGACAGTAAAGAAGATCAGAATTCAACACCGTTTACAGAACATACAGCAGATTCCGTGAGACGGTAACCCATCCGGTTACTAATGTAATCTCGGTTCCCTGAGATAATAGGAATGAGCGTTGCATAAACACGGTTATGGGGAAACTCCTGTAACTCTGAATGCTGAAGTCTAATTTGCTCACGTTTGTGTAGCTGCACAAACATATGGCATTTCAGCCTGCCAAAACAAGTGAAGCCAACTGCTTATATATAAGTCAGCACTGAATGAAGTTTCAACAGAATCTTTCGACTGATCGACTCAGGTAACCGAGGTTACATTAGTAACTGGAGCGTTCCCTTTCGAAAATGGTCTCTCACGTTGCATAAACACGCTTATGGAGAATGAGTCCAATAGCGTTGTGCTATAAATAAGCGCTGAATTAAAAAAAAAAGCCACTCTGCAAGCCCAGCCCCAGAACACCCAGGGTCTACATAACAAAGACCTTTTCCAATCATATAGGGGATCAAGGTGATCAGGCAGAAAAGATCCATGCCTGAAGGGCAAGGACATCCAAGTTATAAAACCTAGGGAAGGTAGAGAGTGAAGACCAGCCGGCTGCCACACAGATATCTCTGATCGAGACTCCTCTGGAGTGCTGCTCTGGTTGCCTAATGTGGCTAGAGCACTAAACTTACGTAAACTTTAAAAGCCCTAACCAGGCATAGTGCATTAGGACCCTGCTCGTCCTATGATTTAGGAAGATCCAGAAGAGTGATAACCTGTGCTCTGAAAGGAGTGAAGAGTATCTTGGGCATATAGCCGTGTGTTGGTTTGAGGACGACTTTAAAGTCATTAAGCCCACTCAAGACAAGAAGCGCTGAGTGAAAGTGCTTGCAGATCGCTCACTCGCTTGACTAATGCTAAAGCCAATAAGAGGGCGGTCTTAAGCAACAGAGGCTGTAAGTCGGCCGACTGGAGCGGCTCAAAGGGAGGACCTCGAAGGGCCCTGAGGACTGTGGATAAGTCCTGGGTCAGCACAGTATGAGGATGAGGCAGATTCAATCTCCGAGCTCCCCTCTGGAACTTAACAACAAGGTCATTATTGCTGACTGACTGGCCAGCCACAAGAGTGTGATTCACTGCAATAGCTGCCACATATACTTTGAGCAATGAAGAGGTGTGCCCCTTATCCAGCAGCTCTTGCAAAAAAGGTTAGAATGGATGACACGTCACATGAGGACAGGTCCTCATTTTGGACTGCATACCAGTCAGAGAACACAGACCACGTAAGGGCATAGAGGTGTCTCGTAGACAGGGCTCTAGCCTCCAAAATGGTGTTAGTTATGTGGATGTGGAGCTGTCAAGACTCCCATTGAGGAACCAAACATGAAGGCTCCACAGCTCGGGCCGGGGCTGCCAAATCAAGCCTCTTGCTTGGGAGAGGACATCTGAGGGAGCAGGGCAATCGGAGGGAAGGAATGCAGACAAGCGTTCCTTTGAGAAATAAGTTGGGCAGTGAGAGTCTTCTGAGGCGAAGAGGTCTACCTCTGCACTCCCGTAGACAGACCATACTTTCTGAACCACTTGGGGGGTGTAGTCTCCATTCTCCTGATCTGATGCAGGCAAGGGGCCTTCCAAGGAGCCACAGCTCTGATGCAGCGGTGGGTCACCTGGAAGTGAAGGCATCCCAGGCGTCAAGTGTGGGATGGTACATGGGCATTGAGCCAGAATTGGAGGGGCAGCATGTGAAGCCATGTGAAGCAGGCCCAGAGGAATCACAGAGGAGGCAGCCGACATGAGGCTGAGCATACTCTGGAAAACTTTGAGGGGGTGAGAAGTCCCCAATGTGAACAACGCCGCTAGCCTCTGAATTGTTAGTAAGCATCCCGTCGTGAGCCAGGTCTGCATCTGGGCCGAATCGATAACTGGCTTCCCCCTGGCTGTGAGAATGAATGCACTTGGCTAAATACATTTTGAGCCCAATGCACACTATGTGACTAAGCAGCAGTGTGAGCAGGAATTTCCTGATCCGATCTGGCTAACACAAGCCAATTATCAAGGTAATTCATAATGCAGATTCCCATCTGTCTCAGAGGGGAAAGAGCCACAGCCATGCACTTCATAAAAAATCAAAGGAGCCAGAGACAGTCTGAAAGGCAGGACTGTATATTGATAAGCCACCCCTCAAATGCAAATCTCTAGAATGGTCTGTGATGAGGGGCTATTTCAGGCATTGGCAAAGTCGATCCTGGAGGGCTGGTGTCCCTGCAAAGTTTAGCTCCAGCATCAAACACGTGTCTTTAGAAGTTTTGTGAAAATGGCTAAAGATTCAGCTGCTCGGATTGAGACAGGCAGGTCATTCCACCAGCTGGGAACAGTCCAGGAAAAGGTCAGTGAGTGTAATTTTGTGCCTCTTTGTGATGGCACCACGAGGCGTCGTTCACTTGCAGAAAGCAAGGTTCTGGAGGGCGCGTAGGTCTGAACTAGCGTGTGTAGGTATATTGGTGCAGTGCCAGTGGTTGTCTTGTAGGCAAGCATCAGTACCTTAAATTTGATGTGAGGGGCTATTGGCAGCTAGAGCAAGCTGATGAAGAGAGGTATGACGTGAGCACTCTTCGGCTCGTTGAAGGCCACTCTTGCTGCTGCATTCTGGATCAGTTGCAGAGGCTTGATAGTACATGTAGGAAGGCTGCAAAAAGTGCATTACAATAGTCCAGTCTGGAGAGAACAAGAGCTTGGACAATGAGTTGTGCGGTCTGCTCTGATAGGAAGGGTCTAATCTTCCTAATGTTGTATAAGGCAAATCTGCAGGACCGGGCCGTTAGAGCAATATGGTCTGTGAAGCTTAACTGATCATCAATCACAACTCCAAGGTTCCTGGCTGTACTGGAAGGAGTTATAGTTGACGAACCTAGCTGTATAGTGACGTTGTGATGAAGTGCTGGGTTGGCTGAGACCATGAGTATTTCTGTCTTAGCAAGGTTGAGTTGAAGGTGATGATCCTTCATCCAGCCAGAAATGTCTGTCAGACTGGCTGCAATGCAAGCAGCTACTGTCGAATTGTCTGGTTGGATTGAGAAGTAGAGTCGAGTGTCATCAGCAAAGCAATGATAGGAAAATCCATGCTTCTAAATGACAGATCCTAAAGATGACATGTGGAGAAGAGAAGTGGTTCAAATACTGAGCCTTGAGGAACCCCAGTAGCAAGAAGTTGTGACTTAGAAACCTCACCCCTCCAAGACACCCTGAATGACCTACCTGAGAGGTAAGACTTGAACCACTGGAGTGCGGTTCCTGAGATGCCCATTTTCATGAGGGTGGACAGGAGGATCTGGTGGTTAACTGTGTCAAAAGCAGCAGACAGATCCAGCAAGATGAGTACACGCCAGGGATGGCTTCCCAAGCCCGGAGCCGGGCACAAGGAGTCTGAGCTTTTTGAGTATCAGTTCGCTGTACGGGGGCAGGGAACTGACATTCGTGCTGTTGTGAAGAGGAGAAGTGCTCTTTTAAGTAGGTGGGTCTGCTATGACAGTGGTAATTTGCTCAGGCACATGCTGAGTGGGAAGGACAGGCACAGTATGAACAGAACTTCACTTAAAGGCTAAGGCAGGAAGCGGCACATGGCCTGCAATGACTTCTTTGCTGCAGTGATGCGCTCTGTGCTTGAACTTCCAGGAACAACTGTGACATCTTTGGTGGGAGATTCGCTTATGATGTCCTGGCAGGGACCATTCGTATAGGCGGCTGCGGGCAGGCTCTTTTGGAGCCGACCATTCTAAGCTGAGTTCCTCCACAGCCTTGATGAGGATGCAAATCAGCTCGCTGTCCACGCCGACCCATGTTGACTCTTTAAGGGGAAGGGTGCCGGGATCCTCTCCAGAGCACATACAATTATCTGCATCTGAAGCTGTCAGTGACATGGAGTCTTCAGCGACAGCTTCCTCCTCAGATACACCAAAGGAGACCAAACTCCTCACTGCAGATGAGGGGCACTGATCCTCACATGAGAAGTGCACCGGTGAATCATAGTCTTGTGAGGAGAGTAAAGCACATGGGACCTGTGCTGGCGTGAGCTCACGCGAGCCTGATAACTCAGCTCTGTGACTCTGGGGACTCTGTTTCTTTCCCCTAGGCTCCTGGGAGGGGAGAAACAGGAAAGCAGGAGGGGCGGGCTGCCTTCATTGAAGAAGGCGATCCGCGAGCGAAGCAGGGCAATACTCATGTTCTCGCAGTGAGAGCAGTCTGTCTCAGCATGCGCAGCCTCAGTGTGGGCGACACACTCACTGTGTCCATCTGAAGCATGTAGGGGTGCCCTGCACGAGCCACACTCATGGCGTGTCATTTGCAGTGATGCAGCTGAAATTTGCTCCTAGGAAATTGCTCTTTGTGTTTGCTGGATGGCTGCAGGGGAGAAGCACTTACGAGGAGCATCTTTCTGCTGCCAGGGCTCTTCTATGGTGAGTAAGCAGGCTTCTTCATTCTTCTTCTTCAGTGTCCAGCAAAGAGATCTTTGTAAGTTGTAAGTTCTGTTGTAAGTTCTGGCGGGCTGACATGAGTATTTCTGTCTTAGCAAGGTTGAGTTGAAGGTGATGATGTCTGTCAGACTGGCTGCAATGCAAGCAGCTACTGTCGAATTGTCTGGTTGGATTGAGAAGTAGAGTCGAGTGTCATCAGCAAAGCAATGATAGGAAAATCCATGCTTCTAAATGACAGATCCTAAAGATGACATGTGGAGAAGAGAAGTGGTTCAAATACTGAGCCTTGAGGAACCCCAGTAGCAAGAAGTTGTGACTTAGAAACCTCACCCCTCCAAGACACCCTGAATGACCTACCTGAGAGGTAAGACTTGAACCACTGGAGTGCGGTTCCTGAGATGCCCATTTTCATGAGGGTGGACAGGAGGATCTGGTGGTTAACTGTGTCAAAAGCAGCAGACAGATCCAGCAAGATGAGTACACGCCAGGGATGGCTTCCCAAGCCCGGAGCCGGGCACAAGGAGTCTGAGCTTTTTGAGTATCAGTTCGCTGTACGGGGGCAGGGAACTGACATTCGTGCTGTTGTGAAGAGGAGAAGTGCTCTTTTAAGTAGGTGGGTCTGCTATGACAGTGGTAATTTGCTCAGGCACATGCTGAGTGGGAAGGACAGGCACAGTATGAACAGAACTTCACTTAAAGGCTAAGGCAGGAAGCGGCACATGGCCTGCAATGACTTCTTTGCTGCAGTGATGCGCTCTGTGCTTGAACTTCCAGGAACAACTGTGACATCTTTGGTGGGAGATTCGCTTATGATGTCCTGGCAGGGACCATTCGTATAGGCGGCTGCGGGCAGGCTCTTTTGGAGCCGACCATTCTAAGCTGAGTTCCTCCACAGCCTTGATGAGGATGCAAATCAGCTCGCTGTCCACGCCGACCCATGTTGACTCTTTAAGGGGAAGGGTGCCGGGATCCTCTCCAGAGCACATACAATTATCTGCATCTGAAGCTGTCAGTGACATGGAGTCTTCAGCGACAGCTTCCTCCTCAGATACACCAAAGGAGACCAAACTCCTCACTGCAGATGAGGGGCACTGATCCTCACATGAGAAGTGCACCGGTGAATCATAGTCTTGTGAGGAGAGTAAAGCACATGGGACCTGTGCTGGCGTGAGCTCACGCGAGCCTGATAACTCAGCTCTGTGACTCTGGGGACTCTGTTTCTTTCCCCTAGGCTCCTGGGAGGGGAGAAACAGGAAAGCAGGAGGGGCGGGCTGCCTTCATTGAAGAAGGCGATCCGCGAGCGAAGCAGGGCAATACTCATGTTCTCGCAGTGAGAGCAGTCTGTCTCAGCATGCGCAGCCTCAGTGTGGGCGACACACTCACTGTGTCCATCTGAAGCATGTAGGGGTGCCCTGCACGAGCCACACTCATGGCGTGTCATTTGCAGTGATGCAGCTGAAATTTGCTCCTAGGAAATTGCTCTTTGTGTTTGCTGGATGGCTGCAGGGGAGAAGCACTTACGAGGAGCATCTTTCTGCTGCCAGGGCTCTTCTATGGTGAGTAAGCAGGCTTCTTCATTCTTCTTCTTCAGTGTCCAGCAAAGAGATCTTTGTAAGTTGTAAGTTCTGTTGTAAGTTCTGGCGGGCTGACATTTCATTTCTTCATGCAGCTACATGAACGTGAACAAATCAGGATTCAACATTCAGACTAACAGGAGTTTTCCCATAAGCATGTTTACGCAACGTGGGAGACCATTTTCGAAAGGGAATTAGTCATTATTAATTGACAAAATTTAGGAAAACTGACAGCATCATATGGCCACGATTCATTATGTATGGGGGTAGAATTGTTGCACAATTCTAAATAAATAGATTATGATCCTCAAATAAATGAAAAGAGTTTAACAAAAATTAAACATATTGACAAATAAATACAATGAGATCCTCAAATAAATCTTAGAGTTTCTCAAACATGAATTAAATTCACACAAAAAAAACACATTTGCAAATAAAAAAAACATATCCACAAATATCTTCGTATGTCACAAACACAACTTTGCCTGGCATTCATTTGTGAATCACGTCCTGTGTATTTGTAGTAGAGACCTGCGCTCCCGCAAGATTCTGTCTATATCTTTCTTTCTTTTTCTATTTCTATTCTATATCTTATCTGGTCCCGCTCCCGCTCCCGCTCGCAACATTCATGTTTTGTCCCGCCCACAAAAGCCCACATAAAAGTAGCCTATATAGATTTTTTTCAGCACATCGATGAAATTTACATGAAATAGCTCTGTAACATCTCGTAAGTTCTACAACATCCCAGCATAAATAAACATTAAAATATTTGTTATTTAGGCTTAGCATCAACATTCACAAAGCACTGTAACATAAAAGCAAGCACAGGCTGCTCCGTGCATGGTTTGGCATGACAGAATGCAAGCAAACAGTGCTCCCTTATTATCACTAAAAAGCTGACATCTCAGTTCATTGCGATCTCATAAAGCTCTGTTATGACACAATGAATATATGCACAATGAATCTTTCACAATGTCTACAACCCATGTGTTAATAAGACGATTCGTGAGCATGCAATATTCAGTATTGCGCAAGAACTTTTCAGCAGTGAGTGGATTCTAACTTAAACACCTTTGATTGGCAATTGCGTTGCAGAAACCAACAGATATGTCTGTGATTGGCTACATTGCTCATGCTGCAAACATGTGTTTTAAATCGAAAATGCCTACTCTTGCGCCTGTTAATCATTTTTATGTCATATTAGTTGTTCTTGTTGCTTTTGAGCAATAGATGAATAACAATTTTAATCTTCCGCATCCCGCCCGCACCCACACTCGCCCATTAAGTTTTGTCCCACGCCGCACCCTGTTGCATTGGGTCCTGCGGATCCCTGCAGGTCTCTAATTTGTAGAGCGCTGCACACATTTGTGGATTGCTCGCTGTGCATTTGTGAATGTCTTTCTGTGCATTTGTGGATCGCTATGCGCATTTGTGCAAATGCGTGGATTGTGGATGTACCAGGATCAGTGAATGAGGATAAATTTAGGATTATACACAACACAACTGGGTAGCAGCCTCAGCATCATTGCAGTGTGTACTGGGGATTTGTGAGTGGAAGATGTACATAAAAGCCGTGCATTTACTTTGGATGCTATTAAGTAACTTTTACAATCAAAACTAGTAAGTCTGATTCATATGAAATATTGTTTGCGTGATCAAGTGTTTTAACCAATAAATCTCCTCTTACATTTATATGCATTTATATTCAACACACCTGCACCACATTTAAAAAAGAACCCACATATATTTTTTCCTGCCCAAACAATGGCAACTTTGTAATACTTTTAATGAATGTTTGAAAATATTATTTATAATGCTTCATATATTGTTAGATCAACATTGCTGTTCATACATCATTTAAACGGCTTGACTGAAAAACTGGGAAACCCTGCTGGCTGTTGTGTGACGGCAATTTAACCTCTTACACAAACTCATATGTTTATCATGAGGTTGAATCCAGCTATTTAATAGTCAGTTACTTATTGATGCCTTTCTTTCCATCTTGAATAACATGACGCTTCCGTAACGTGTTTGTATCCAGCATTGTTCCCATAGCCGTGATTTAAAGCACTGTTTCTCTGGCATTTTCAAAAGCATGTTAATTATAATCCTGTGGGTTGGATTAACACACAGTCTAATGGTCTAACAAAATCCAGTTTTAAGCATCTTTTACTATACCAATTTGTTTGGCCCTTATATTTCCTGTTTGAGCAAAAGCAGATGAAGTTATTTCAGGACGAGACCGCCCTGATTGTAAAGCAAATCGTGATTGGCTATAGCGAGAACGTGCTACGATTGGTCAGCGAAGTGAGGCTGTTATCTGATTGGCTTGAGTAGACGGTGGGTGGAGTCCACGCATTTGTGGATTGTCAGTGTCTTGATGCTAAAAACTTTTTAAAACTTTAAAACTTTTTAAAAATGCACAAATGCATGCAGCGATCTACAAATACACAGGAATGCGATTCACAAATAAATGCCAGGCAAATGTTAACTTTTGTTAATCTCTTTACATTTATTTGTGGATCATAATCTATTTATTCGGAATTATGCAACAATTCTACCCCCACAATTATGTGGTAATTTCACAAGAAACGTGAAGCAGCATGCTAAAAAAGCTGGGTGGGAACTCGTGAATGAACTGAAAGACTGAACCGTGTTCTCAGGACGAGAGCATTTTTCATCAGTGGCATGTTGGAAAAGATGTTAGGGAAAAAAAGTTTAACTAAAATGTTTTTTTTTTCTTTTCCCAGTATATTTTACATTTCTTGTTGTTTGATGAACATCATACTTGTTCAAAATATTACATTTAGCTGAAAAGCTCTTTGTGACAACATGCTTCAGTTTTTTTTTTTTAATTGAACAAATTGTGTTTTTTTTGTGCAGTGGAAATATTCAACAGATCTTTTTATAGTTTATACTTTACAGTTTATATCTGTTGAAAATAATAATAAAAAAGGAAAAATAATGCCAACTAGCTCTGGTCTCTTCAATATACTTTTTTTTAAGTACCAGAGTTATTGTTGTTAATAAAACTACAAAATGTTTTTCATTAACAAAGAAAGAAAGAAAGAAAGAAAGAAAGTACAGGTGCATCTCAATAAATTAGAATGTCGTGGAAAAGTTTATTTATTTCAGTAATTCAACTCAAATTGTGAAACTCGTGTATTAAATAAATTCAGCGCACACAGACTGAAGTAGTTTAAGTCTTTGGTTCTTTTAATTGTGATGATTTTGGCTCACATTTAACAAAAACCCACCAATTCACTATCTCAACAAATTAGAATACTTCATAAGACCAATACAAAAAACATTTTTAGTGAATTGTTGGCCTTCTGGAAAGTATGTTAATTTACTGTACATGTACTCAATACTTGGTTGGGCCCTCTTTTGCATGAATTACTGCATCAGTGCGGTGTGGCATGGAGACAATCAGCCTGTGGCACTGCTGAGGTGTAATGGAAGCCCAGGTTGCTTTGATAGCGGCCTTCAGGTCATCTGCATTGTTGGGTCTGGTGTCTCTCATCTTCCTCTTGACAATACCCCATATATTCTCTATGGGGTTCAGGTCAGGCGAGTTTGCAGGCCAATCAAGCACAGTAACACCATGGTCACTGAACCAGCTTTTGGTACCTTTGGCAGTGTGGGCAGGTGCCAAGTCCTGGTGGAAAACGAAATCAGCATCTCCATGAAGCTTGTCAGCAGAAGGAAGCATGAAGTGCTCTAAAATTTCCTGGTAGATGGCTACGTTGACTGTGGACTTCAGAAAACACAGTGGACCAACACCAGCAGATGACGTTGGACCCCAAATCATCACAGACTGTAGAAACTTAACACTGGACTTCAAGCAACTTGAGCTATGAGCTTCTCCACCCTTCAGCAACCTGGGCTTCCAGACCACCTCAGCAGTGCCACAGGCTGATTGTCTCCATGCCACGCTGCACTGATGCAGTAATTCATGCAAAAGGAGGCCCAACCAAGTATTGAGTACATGTACAGTAAATGAACATACTTTCCAGAAGGCCAACAATTCACTAAAAATGTAATTTTTTATTGGTCTTATGAAGTATTCTAATTTGTTGAGATAGTGAATTGGTGGGTTTTTGTTAAATGTGAACCAAAATCATCACAATTAAAAGAACCAAAGACTTAAACTACTTCAGTCTGTGTACATTGAACTGATTTAATACACGAGTTTCACATTTTGAGTTGAATTACTGAAATAAATTAACTTTTCCACGACATTCTAATTTATTGAGATGCACCTGTAAGTAAGTAAAAAAAGCCCTGCAACCAAATTCAATAAGGTTAATTTGAGTCACTAAAAATACTAACTGGAAATAAATAATTGAAAATAAATGAAACCTAAATGGAAGTTTAATAATAATAATAATAAAAACAACTAAATCATATAACAAAAATACTAAAAATGAAAGTAAAATGAAAGTGAAAACTGATAAAAAAGTACATTTTAAATTAATAATAATTCATTTAATTAATAATGCATACAGTATAAATAATACTAAAATAGCACTCTTCAGTACCTTTACAAAACGGCATGATAACATGAAAATAATGTGGCGTTTATCAAATAGAACAGGCGTGTGGTAATTCATATCCCAGCATGGCCTTTGAACAAATATTGTTATCATTAGTGGCTGACAGGGCTAATTCAATAATCAGCAGCTTTCAGAGATTCATTTTCAGCACACGCCACCTGCTAACACGATCAAACCGATTGAAGGTTTGATGTGGATCTGCAGATTTCACATTTAATGCCAAACTGAGTCTCTCGCTGCTCGGGTCTTAATGATGAAGAAAAACAGTCATGGTACAAAAAAATAATAAACAAAGACTATGGCAGCAGAATGCAGTGAGTGAATGGTATATGAATGATCTATGATAGAGCGGTCATGGTCCAGACATCTCTCTCTCTCTCTCAGACAATGAGAGATTCCTCAGAGCGACTGTCATGGTAAGACTCACTGCTTTTAAACAATCCTCCACAGAGCCGCTCTCATCCGCACACCTGACTGGAGCCAATTAAAAGAGCAGCTCATCCGTCATTTGATGAAAACACTTCTGTGAGAACAAGGATGCTGCAGGAGAAACTCTGTTGTCAATCAGTGATCTTTCACTATTCATCAGATCCACTCGTGCGTTTATAAGAGAAGCAGGAAAACACAGTGATGAGCTTCAGGAGACGCTGATGCATGACCGATCACTCAATCACATCAGTCCATTAAACAATCATGACATCCAGCATTCTATACACTGCACACACGAATCAAAGAATTCACAGTCACACGGGAGAAAAAAAACTAAACAAAAAACAAAAACACTTTTTGACTCTCAGTTTGTATAAATCCACATGGGGTTCAGATAACCCCCCCCACACACACACACACACACACATTCATTTCACACTTGTCTAGTACACATATGTGGCTTGTTTCATAATTACCGTGCATATTTGTTTTCTTTATTTACCCCAAAAGAATGGAAGTGAAATGGGCATGTCATAACATCTGGCACACTGTGACATAACCTGGTAGCTTAAAATATTATTTTATTTCAAATAAAATAATGGTGTTTTAAAGAATTCAAATTAAACTAATTTTGCAATTTGACATTGCAACCAGGGCCCCATGCTTGGGATGGCCCAGATCCCAACACAGCTATACAGCTCAAAACAATGTGGGCAAACAGATGAGAAACATACCCAGAAAAACACAGAGATGAACACAACAACTCTCACAGAACACGAGACAAATAGACCAGCCAGAATGCGTTTTCCTGAAATAATCATATCTGAACATTGAACACTGACTCTCAGCCTTTATTCACCCGTTTCAGCGATACCTTCAAAAGATTTTTGAATTTTGGCCCAAATGTTTAAACCATAATATTTCGATATTCCATTCATCAAAAGTGCTCAGATGAGATTCGTTGCCATCGATGGTCAAGAGAACAACATTTAAGGTCATCTTACCCAATATAAAATGATATACAGTCAAACCAAACTGTGACATATTATATCCAGAAATTATATACCCAGTAAAATTAATACAAATTTGGGACCAAAAATTATTCAGACACTTTGACCTGACCATGTTTTTTCTTTAATTGCTAATGCGAGCTTTTTAAACCACAGACTGGACTAAATGAAGCACTGCTTGGTAATTGGTTGAGCTAAATTGGTATTATCTAATTGTGTTCTTGACATATTTTATTACCATTTTCTAAACTATAGTGAATAAACTGTGATAATGTGAGAAATGTTGAAGGTGTCTGAATACATTTTGGTTTGACTAAGTATAAAGAAGGTTAACATCTGGGCAAAAGCAGGGTTTCTGCTGGTTTTATGAGGGTACATTTAAGACTTCAAGACCTTTTTAAGACAAAGATCTGGTCTCTAAATGTAAATGTCTTATGTGTCCTAAATGTCTTACACATCTGTTATTATTTATTTTACACAAAACTTAGAATAATAGAACATTGGAACTAGAATATTAGTATATCACTAGAACTTTCTGATGTCGCTCATCAGTATTTGTATCCTGTTTTTCAGGAAAGGGGGAGAAAACACAGTGACACTTTACATATAGTCTTTACGTACAATGCATCATAAAAATAGTTTTAATACATTAAGTATACCTTGTAATGCATTGTACAATCTCATGAATAATTGTAACCAGAGTTAATACATTATAAGACTTATCAATTCATTGTTACACTATGCAAATTTGCTTATACTTATTTACAAGAAGATATAAATGTATTACAATGGGCATTATGAATAATTATAATGCATTATACCCTCTAATAACCCTTAGGGAACCATAAAGTGTTACCAAAAAACATCTAAAGATTCTTAAATCAAAATTAATTTACATGAAAAGCAAAATGACAGAAGAGAAACTAATGAAATGAAGTGAGATTATGACTAAAGCAAGAACACATATCTGTCCGTGTTCGGTATCTGCTCAGAAAAATCTAATGAATTCAAAGAAAAAACAAGTTTTAATTTCCCATTGACAGATATTTGTTCATATCATATCACAGCATAAACTCACTTAAATTTGTCAAATTTCTCAGAAAACAAGACGTCTTATCTTTGATTCGCATCTCAAGTAAATCTATCATGATTTAAGGATGTTTAGATATTTGTACTGGAAAACAAAACAACAATACTTTGGAAGATATTGATTTTTTTTCTTTCAGACCTTTGTAAGACTTCATTTGTGGAAGGACAAATTAAGACTTTTTATGATCTGCAGAAACCCTGAAAAGACAATCTAATAGTTAAGAAATATTGTTTTTAAATGATGACGATCTGAACCCATCATCACACAAGCTCTTACTATCTCAGCAGTGCTGGTGTCTCAGAGGAAAAGCCCACCCGCTCCTCTAGAGGGTGACAGAAAACAAGCAGAGCCAGAGAGAAGAATGCGGTCAAGTGTCCCTTTTTTTATTAAAGAGTCAGAATGACAAGTCATTTCATAGCAGTCAAAACAGACAAGCCCAGGAATCTTGTAAAAATGACTCTTTTGATACATTACAAGATAAAAGTCAGGGCAAAATAGAAAACCGAGCTAAGATCTACTTCAGCCGGACGGGTGTCAGGAGAGCCATCAGAAAGACACATGACCTGGAGGAGTTGAGCCTTTCTTCTTCAGCTCAGGGTTACACATGCGTCACAGACACCAGAGAAATAAATAAAGCAACCTTTACGAACACAGAGCAGAGCAGGTCTTCTGTGAGGTATTTCAAATAAACTCTACGCTGAAAAAATCAAGGGTCCTCATTTCATTATATTACAAAACTGATGAAAACAATGAAAAAACAAAACTCTTTCCATCTTAAATCACCGCTTCTGATTGTGAGAAAGGAGACTAAGGTTTGCTCAGATCACACATTTCTGATTATTACTTATGATTTCATTCAATAATATTCCGGCCATTGAAGCAAATGAAACAATTGAGATACTTTGATCTGACATTTTCATGACAATTGAATACACATTTGACTGTCTGCTTTGTTATTCTCATTAGTCTAATTTAAAACACCAATAAAATGATTGTTTAATTGAAAACAGCATTACATTTTATTTTCTTCACAGAAATAACACTTTGCTTCATTATGATAATATGAATTTGGGGTAAATGTGTTTGTTACAAAAATAAAATCACAATGAAAAAAAAACGTAATTGTCTGAAAAATAGCCTTTGTGTTCTTCATGGTGAATGTTTTTAGGGTAAAGACAAACATGTTCTTGACAGGTTTCATGAGATTCACTTCTTTACAACACAAAGACAATGATTTCCATTAGATAAGAATGGACTACTTTAATGTTCAAGAACTGCAACCCCATCAGATCCAGAGCAAAACCACAATCCCTTTCTGCACAATACAGTATCATCTGTACGAGTACATATCAAAACAAAGCCACGGTAACTGATCACTGTAACACATAAACTGGTCACTGTAACCTGTAACATAGTTACAATCACTGTAACACAGTAACTGATTACGGTAACATAGTAACCAATCACTGTAACATAGTAACCGATCACTGTAACATAGTAACCAATCACAGTAACATAGTAACCAATCACAGTAACTTAGTAACCAATCACTGTAACACAGTAACAGGCAACTGTAACACAGAAACCGATCACTGTAACATAGTAACCGATCACAGTAACCAATCACTGCAACAGTAACTGATCACTGTAACACAGTAACCGATCACTGTAAAACAGTAACATAGTAACCGTTCACTGTAACAGTAACAAATTACTGTAAAACAGTAACCGATCACTGTAACACAGAAACCGATCACTGTAACATAGTAACCGATCACTGTAACACAGTAACATAGTAACCGTTCACTGTATCAAATTACTGTAAAACATTAACCGATCACTGTAACACAGAAACCGATCACTTTAACATAGTAACCGTTAACAATAACCAATTACTGTAAAACAGTAACCGATCACTGTAACACAGAAACCGATCACTGTAACATAGTAACCGATCACAGTAACCAATCACTGTAACACAGTAACAGGCAACTGTAACACAGAAACCGATCACTTTAACATAGTAACATAGTAACCGTTCACTGTAACAGTAACAAATTACTGTAAAACAGTAACCGATCACTGTAACACAGCAAACGATCACTGTAACATAGTAACCGTTCACATGAACACCAGCAAACCGTCACATCTGTCAGAGGATTCATGAAAAAAAAGCTTCAAAATCTAAAGTGCCAGCACGAATAAATACGCATCAAATTTAGAAAAAGGGAGAAAAAGCATGGACTGAGATGAGCTGGAGACCGGAGCCGTCATGAGCACAGAGAGTCTGTACATCAGGCTCCAGATCCGCCACTCAACGCTTCCTGTTTGAGACTATCGCCACTGAAATATGATGTGCTTTTGACTGCTGATTGTGATGGATTGTCAATACATTCTCTTCTCCTCACTACAATTACACTGAGATTCAAGGCCAACAATAATCTTTGAGAAATATGTATCGTTTTGGAAAAACAAAACAAAAACATAATAATTACATACATAGCGCTATCAGCAAGAAAAACATCACAGAATGTGTAGAAAGACAGAAGCTAGTCATACTAGTTAACCAGGTCAATCTGAAAATAACACTTTAGATCACAAATCTGTCATGGCAGTGAGAGGAAATTATTTTATGTATATCAAAATTCACAAAATGCCCAGCACTCGGAATATTCAAAATACATATCAGAAATCGTTTTTAAAAAGGTGGTGACATCGATACAATATTGCTTTGCCAAAAATGTGAGTTGAATTGAGAACTGACAGTGAAGTCCTTTCCAGGGTCTAATGGATCTCACTAGAAAAGTAAAGTGTGAATCAAACATCTCCGATTGTAATAAACGCAGAAGTCTTGAAGTGAAATGTTGTGGAGACTAAACTGATCAAACCTGCATCGTCACATTAGCTCATCGACCATAAACAAATCTTATCAAATTTATGAATAATAGCACTATCTTTTAGCAAAATAAACCCTGACAACTTTTGAAATCTTTGTGGTAAATCAAATTTAAGACCAAACTTTAAGAAAATAACTGCATATCGCTTAACTTCGCCCTCATTTGCGAAAAAAAAAAAGTGATCCAATATATGTTTTCAATCATGAAATCTTTGTGGTAAATCAAATTTAAGACCAAACTTTAAGAAAATAACTGCATATCGCTTAACTTCGGCCTCATTTGCGAAAAAAAAAAAAGTGATCCAATATATGTTTTCAATCACATCAGGCAGTAGATTTATTCACTCAGGTGTGTTTTAAAGCAGAATGCATGAAAACAAATGGTCAATTTATCCCAAAACATCATTCGTGACATCAGTCAGACTCTGATTGTTTGTGTGAAGAAACCGAAGACTTAACTTGACGTAAAACGCAGATAAAAATGTACTATAATATTAGAATAAGCCACTTGTATTGGCCAAATTATTGGACTTGATGTCAATTTTTCACTTGCCTCTGTGAGTGAAAAATAGAAAAATACAGGAATATGTTTATCAAAAGGTAAACGCTGTTATTGACTATATCTAATGAATAACGTTGTTCAGATTCCTGACTCTCTAACTACACCACAGTCATGATTCTGTATTTGGTCCATATCAATGCAAGATTTTAGCAGTTTATTGAAGTAAATCAAAATAAAATGTAAAAAAAAAAAAAAGACCCCACCCCCCCACACAAAAAAACAACAACAACAGCTGATTGCGATGTGATCATGAAATTATTTCTGGACGTCCAGAATTCATAAATGTGCAACTGACTGTACAAAAGGATGAGAATAGAAACAAAACACATGCACACACCCAAAACAAACACCGTTAGCCGCTTTCCCCTGAGCGAAGGGACGAAATATTAAGGAATCAGGAGATATAATGATATAATAAAACTGGCTCATACTGATTCAGACCAGCACTTAATCCAGTCGTATTTTGCACCTCGAATCTGATGCTCTCGTCCGTCCAGCAGGAGGAGACAGAGTTCAGATATCTGTCACTGGCGCTCAACGATCAGATCAAATACTGAGTAATACTCTTATCAAGCATCGAGCCCATGCAAATACTCACTTATGAATTCATAAAGGCATCTACAGTCTTGAAAAAAGGTAAAACAAAAGATGTGGAGAGGCGAGGGACTGAATGAGAGCGCGAGAAACCGCTTGCATTCTTTACTAACTGGACGTTTTCATCCCGTATACAAAATACATGCACAGTCGGTCAGTATCAGTCACACAAATAAACCCCCCAATGAGAAATGAAATAAGTGCTTGGCCTTCAAGTGTTTCTCTGACCAAAAAACAAAAAAACAAAACACAAATAACAACTTCCCTTCAATTTGCTTTTAAAATAGAGATGCTGAAATGATGCTGAGGGGAAGAGAAAACCAGCAAGCATAAAGGAACCAATCAGATGTCACGGACAGCAGGAAGTAAACGTTGATCGCAGCGAGGCTTAGTCGAGTTTCTTCTGCTCTCTCGGGCTGAAGTCGGCGCAGAAGCCGTTGGCGGCGTGGGACGGGGAGCTGCTGCCGAAGCCTGTGTTGTCTGAGTAGAGGTACTGCTCGGCGAAGTCTGGATGCTGATCCACAAACTCCCTGAAGCGCTCTGCCAGCAGGAGGCGCCAGAGGAACAAGAGTCAGAGCAGGAAAACAACATCTGAAACACAGCGGCTAAATAACTGCACACTTCTACACGACGCATGATTCAGATGCTTCTGTTAAGAGCAACTTGTGGGAACTATGTCAAGACACAGAATAGGCTGCGTTTACAAATGCTTGTGCTTTCCATCAAATGATAGCACGATGAGGCATGAATGTTAAGTTACAGCAGGGTAGCATGAATTGGGGGAGAAAAAAAAATCTATGCATTTTGTCCTGATAAATGTATGATTGCAATTTAAAATGCAATGAATAAATAAAAAATCCAGATAGCTGTGCTTGTTTGTATGGTTGTACAATTTTGGCCAAAGTGATTATATCTCAAAATGGAGATAAAATAATAATAATAATACTACATAAACATTACAATAAACTTTCAATATTAATACAAAATGACTAAAAAGTAAGAAATGTTATTATTGCAATATTCCACTGTAAAACACAAAAACAGGGTATTGAGGAAAAGTTACATAATAATCCTTTTATATTACATTAGAACTGTAAAATTGCAATAGTAACATTCATGGCTAATATTCACCTAACATTAATCTTACTTTCCTCAATTTCAAACAATAAACCAGCAAATATGTATTTTGATGGAAAACTGCAGGGAGCGCTTAAAGCTTCTCGTTTGTTGTCGTCATTTAACTCCCACTGTTTTTGATGATAAAACCAGAACATTTTAAAAAGACAATGTCATTTCTGAAAAAAATACAAAAAAATAAAACAAACATTCTATTCCACCCTACTGTAAAATAATTGGAATAAATTATTAAATTGTTAAAGTTAATTAAGTCAAGTGGCTAGACATTATTTCTGATTACTAAAATTTAATTAAACCATTACAGTGAAATTAAGAACAATTAAAACGAAATATACAGAATGAAACCAATAAACCAAATTTGTGAGGGGGGTCAGATCATTTGGCCTTAAAATTTAATTTTTGTTAAACTTTTAATAAATTGTTATTAAATTGCAAGTTTTATTATTTCAATTAATTAGGCATGCTTTTAATTACTAAAAATGTACTTAAAATTGAATTAAAACAGAAAACAATGGAATTTTTTTTAAATAAATGGCAATTAAAAATAAATTAATCAATAAAAATAAAATTTAAAGAGGAAAAATGGAACTGATTTCGTAGTGCCCTAAAAATGCCATTTTTATTTCCCTTTGATAAATTGATGTTAAATTGTATACGTTTCAATATGTCAACTAATTAGACATGTTTTTTGATTATTAAAACTTAACTATTAAAACTAAAAAAAAAAGAAATTCAATGGAAAAATCCATTACATTAAAAATTAATTTCCCATACAAAAAATAAACCGAAAAACAGAATTTTGGGAAACATAAAATGGATTCATAGTGCCGTTTTCATCGATTTCATCTTCTGCAAGTGTCTGCAGGTTAATTCTCCTCATCAACGTCTGTAATGATAACGAGACTCACCCCAGACTGCGCACCAGTTTAGCGAACTCCAGCAGACACGTGTCGACGGGCAGCCGGATCTGACCCTCCGCCATGGCTAGCTGACAGTCTTCATACGAGTAGTCTGTGACGGGGACCTGCAGGGCCCTTCAGACATAACACATGACAATCAGACACACGCATTCATCAGAGTCTGTCCTAACATACAGCAGAAACATTTGGTTATGATTATGATCCCTCTGTTGAGATGTCTCACTCATCACCCTCCGAGAACCAAGGTTATAACCATAACCAAATGTTCTCTTTCGGTCGACTCGCTCGACATCTCACTATGGGATATAGAAAACACCCAATATTCAGGCATCCCTACCTTACTCATTGCACTTAGGGGTTTCTGTTCTCCTTTCCCTTATAAATTTTTTTTTGTGCTTCCAGCACTGCCTGTACCAAGGCAGACTTTGTAACATCCAATTTATAAAATCTCACAAATGTATGTGGAGCGGCCCAGTCAGCTGCTGAACACACATTTTCCATAGAGATGCCTTTAAATAACACCCAAGACGCAGCCATTCCCCTTGTAGAATGGGCCCTTAGGTTTGCTGGTAATAGCTGACCCTTTGCTGAATACACCAGCTTCATAGCCTCCACTATCCAGTG
>NW_015506133.1:263131-265747 GCF_001515645.1 Sinocyclocheilus grahami
GGCTCAGTCGAGTTTCTTCTGCTCTCTCGGGCTGAAGTCGGCGCAAAAGCCGTTGGCGGCGTGGGACGGGGAGCTGCTGCCGAAGCCTGTGTTGTCTGAGTAGAGGTACTGCTCGGCGAAGTCTGGATGCTGATCCACAAACTCCCTGAAGCGCTCTGCCAGCAGGAGGCGCCAGAGGAACAAGAGTCAGAGCAGGAAAACAACATCTGAAACACAGCGGCTAAATAACTGCACACTTCTACACGACGCATGATTCAGATGCTTCTGTTAAGAGCAACTTGTGGGAACTATGTCAAGACACAGAATAGGCTGCGTTTACAAATGCTTGTGCTTTCCATCAAATGATAGCACGATGAGGCATGAATGTTAAGTTACAGCAGGGTAGCATGAATTGGGGGAGAAAAAAAAATCTATGCATTTTGTCCTGATAAATGTATGATTGCAATTTAAAATGCAATGAATAAATAAAAAATCCAGATAGCTGTGCTTGTTTGTATGGTTGTACAATTTTGGCCAAAGTGATTATATCTCAAAATGGAGATAAAATAATAATAATAATACTACATAAACATTACAATAAACTTTCAATATTAATACAAAATGACTAAAAAGTAAGAAATGTTATTATTGCAATATTCCACTGTAAAACACAAAAACAGGGTATTGAGGAAAAGTTACATAATAATCCTTTTATATTACATTAGAACTGTAAAATTGCAATAGTAACATTCATGGCTAATATTCACCTAACATTAATCTTACTTTCCTCAATTTCAAACAATAAACCAGCAAATATGTATTTTGATGGAAAACTGCAGGGAGCGCTTAAAGCTTCTCGTTTGTTGTCGATAAGATGGTTGGCACAATAATTTCCTGAAATGTATGTTAAAGTGACTCACTAAAAACAATGAATCCTGTATTACGCGCATATATAAATGAACCCTTCACTGAAACATTCAGTGCATGCATTTACTTAATTTAATCACAGTGATTTAATAAGCATACTAAGCCATAACGTTTCAATTAATCGTGCAGGGTCATTGCGTTAAATACAAACGTTTCATCATCTACACAATCCTAGGCGACGTCATAATGACTCATTCTCAAGAAATCCAGGAGAAGAACAAAGACAGCAGGTCAGTTGTGAGTATGAACGCATCTCTTACCGAAGGTGATTTTACCCGAGTCCTCTTCATCGATGGCTCTGAACAGACGGCTGACTCGGAGCTCTCCGACGCCCAGCGCCGTCCTCAAGATGCACATCAGCTCGTTCTCTGTGATCGCACCGTCCTCCTCCGCCTCAAACATCTGAAGACATCACATAAACCAGCAGACTCTCAGAGCTGAGCATCATCACCGCAAGTGCAGTCATTCAATCGCTCCAGAAAACCCGGCATAATCTACTCATCTGACCTGGAAGGCCAGCCTGATGGTGTCCAGTGTTTTTGCAGGCCGACACACCACAGAGAAGGCGACCACAAACTCCCGGACGTCCATCGAGTGGTCTTCATTCTGCTCCGAGAGAGACGAGACGGAGATATTTCATGGCATTGAGCACAAGCAACCGCTAATCAGTGAAACGACGGAGCAAACAGACATCTGATTCAATCGCACATTCACATCTGATCATGAACCATTAAAACTCCTGCTCAGAACTGTGTGGATGGATATTAATTTACCTCGTCAAAGAGAGCGAACATGTGTCTGAGCTCGCCTGACGCGGGCAGCTCGAGGAACTGGGCGAAGTCCTCCAGACTCAGTCTCTGACCCTGCAGTTTACGAGCGCGCTTCCCATAATCCTGCAGGAGCTTCTCTGAGTTCACACGCTTCAGCCTGAGATTCAACACGAGCACTTCAGTACAAACCTCATCCAGCGTCAGCACGCGTTCACTCACATCAGCGCAGCCATGCAGAAATCACACAACCCAGTCAGAAAACGCAATCTACTGTATAAGCCAGAATGTCAGGCAAATGTTATATGAATACATCAAAAGGAGGGCTGCGCACTCAATCAGATCATGATATGCACTAGTGTGTAAATATGAAGCAGCAGAATGTACTTATCAGTAATAAAAATAAACGTATTAAAACTTTAAGAAATATTGTGATTTTTCTTTCATGTTTTGATTTTAACAGTGAAACTGTGATGTGCAGCATTTTGTTTGACAAAAAAAAAAGTTTATTTTCTTACATTTTAAAATATTAAAGTGTTAATGCCTTCATTTAACTCCCACTGTTTTTGATGATAAAACCAGAACATTTTAAAAAGACAATGTCATTTCTGAAAAAAATACAAAAAAATAAAACAAACATTCTATTCCACCCTACTGTAAAATAATTGGAATAAATTATTAAATTGTTAAAGTTTATTAAGTCAAGTGACTAGACATTATTTCTGATTACTAAAATTTAATTAAACCATTACAGTGAAATTAAGAACAATTAAAACGAAATATACAGAATGAAACCAATAAACCAAATTTGTGAGGGGGGTCAGATCATTTGGCCTTAAAATTTAATTTTTGTTAAACTTTTAATAAATTGTTATTAAATTGCAAGTTTTATTATTTCAATTAATTAGGCATGCTTTTAATTACTAAAAATGTACTTAAAATT
>NW_015506133.1:266711-270105 GCF_001515645.1 Sinocyclocheilus grahami
ACCCTTTGCTGAATACACCAGCTTCATAGCCTCCACTATCCAGTGAGATGCTGCCGATTCCCCTTTCTCTAGGGATTCTGAGAGAGGAGGGTGGAAAGCCTTAATTTCTACATCCATACATGAATAGCCAGGCTTGATTACCTTGTGCACGAATGCTGGGTTTGGAAGCAAGATAACTCTGGAAAAGTTTTGTGTATACCTGATACATGCAGGGTTGATAGGCAATGCATGTAACTCTCCGACCCACTTCATAGAGGTCAGGGCAAGCAGCAAAGCTGTCTTGTATGAGACAATCATCAACTCTGCAAGATGGTTCCCAAGTTTTCCCCGAAGGGACTCACGAAGGTCCTGGTCCGACAGATCATATGCTAGTAACATAGGTCTGGTAATTGGTTTCAGACGGCGCACACCCTTCATATATCTACTTATGATAGGATGCTTTCCCACTGTTTCACCATTAAATCCCATATGACATGATGAAATGGCCGCCAGGTACACTTTGATTGTAGAGAAGGCTTTGTCTTCTTCTAGTATCTCTTGAAGGAAGGTAAGAATGTCCGACACTGATGAAAGAATATTTTGTCTTTCCTGACACCATAGGCGCTTTCGCACCAGAGGAACCTTTTCATAGTTCCTAGAACTACTGCCAGA
This sequence comes from Sinocyclocheilus grahami, assembly GCF_001515645.1. NCBI lineage: Eukaryota > Metazoa > Chordata > Actinopteri > Cypriniformes > Cyprinidae > Sinocyclocheilus > Sinocyclocheilus grahami. The sequence continues at coordinate 267,363 of NW_015506133.1, forward strand.
AGTTCCCGCTTTTTGGCGTCTTCGCACCACAGGAACTAGGAACGCATTTAGTTCTAGGAACACCATTTAGGGGAACTAAATGAGTTCCTAATTCTGAGCAGGGTCTAAAAAAGTTATACAGGAACTACCAGTGACATAAGTGTACACTGATTGGCCAAACACATACGAAACACTGGCTATCCAGCGTTTTTAAAAAGCCGTGTAAAAATATTTACTCCATGAACATGGAAAACAGCTATAACATTTTGTTCTTTTCCCAGCCTCGACGATAACACTGCAAGTTGTCATTGGAGATTTAGTCAGATTTTCATGCTCTTTCAATCGTGTAAACTGTGTTTACATCTCCATTATCACGAACCCCACGACGCACAACAAAAACAGCTCCGAACACAACGTCCTCCATTCACCGGTTGTTGATGTCTGTAAATGCGAATAAAGACGTCACAGTCGGCCACTTCTAAGTTCCTGCTGCCGGTGCAAATGCAACCAGGAAAACGGCCAGAGGGAGAAATTGGATCTCTAGGAATGACCTTGCTGGCAAGTTCCTAGAACTACACGGTGCGAAAGCGCCTCATGTCTCAAACCTTTTCCATTTTGCCTCATACATAGATCTGGTGGAGTCCACTCTAGCACTCAGTATGGTCGAGATCACATTCTGGGGCAGGACCAGAGCGTTCAAGACCTCTCATGGGCCAGACCCAAAGATTCAACCTCTCCGGATGTGGATAAAAAATCCTCCCCCCCTGCCAGAGGGAGGAGGTCCATCTCTGCTGTCCATGTCCTCCCTGGTCATGATGGGGTTATTAGGAGCACCCGCACCCTCTATATTCTGATTCTGGACAGTGTGGGCAGGAGAAGGCTTATTGGTGGGAAAGCTTATAACAGGGACTCTGGCCAGGGATGTGCTAATGCATCCATCCCTAGTGGCGCATTCATTCCCTTTAGTGAGAAGAACAGGGGACAATGCGTGTTCTCTTCTGAGGCAAATAGATCCACTTTTGCCTGACCATATTTGTCCCATATTCCCTGAACCACCTCTGGGTGGAGCCTCCAGTCCCCTGGGTAACTGCAAAGAGTTCCAGACAATTTATATGCATTATTTTGACTGATTCTGTCCATACCACATGTTGTCTTTCCATTATCACTCCCCAACCCAGTGAGGATGTGTCTGTGGTGACCACCTTGAGATTTGAGACCACGCCCATTGGCACACATTCCATCAGGAATTTCCTGTCCCGCCAGATGAGCAGAGCTTTGAGACATTGGGCTGAGATGCACACCCTCCTGTGCAGATGTCTGGAGGGATTTAATTTCAGAGAAGCAGTCCATCTCTGAAAGTCTCTCATGAACATCAGCCCCAAAGGCACTACTGCTATGACTGAATCCATGAGGCCCAGCAACCTCAGACACAGCCGAAAAGATGAAACTGATTCACACAGTTCCCTAAACTCTCTCCCCTCTGTTCCGACAGGGTTGCCCAGTAAGATATTGAATTTAGATTTAAACCCAGTAATGTCACTGACTTTGTTGGAGTTAATGCGCTCTTTTTCTGGTTTACTACAAACCCCAGAGCATTCAAATCCATTAACACTGCCCTTGTATGCAGCTCTGCTATCTCCTTTGACCTAGCAAAAATTAATCAGTCATTGAGATACACTAATATCCTTATGCCCTGCTGCCTCAGAGGTGTTGTGAAAATGTGGGGTGCTAGAGACAGGCCAAACGGTAAAACCCTGAACTTGTATGTCTTCACGGATGGCCACGCAAGAGGGGTTTCCCATAGTGAGATGTAGAGCGAGTCGACCGAAAGAGAAACAAAACTCAGTCATGAACACAAATGGTCACAGTTCACCCAATATCAAAAAAAGAAAAAAAGTTTGTTTCCATGACAGTTAAGCACATTTTACGCTCTCATCTCATCATACATATAGATTTAATAACGAATTAATTAATGAATTAATTTTTTCCTGCATGATAATTAGGGTACGTAATTGTTATTAAAATAAAGTTGTTGTTTTTTTATTTGCAAGATATGCATAAAAAAACTGTACATGACTAATGAATTAAGATTTTTTTTTTAAATGTCATTAATGCATTTATTACATTTATTTGGGCCTGTTCTATAGCTTTCCATCCTCAAAAAGAAATTGAATGCAGAAATGAGTGAACTACAAAAGATACTATGAGATTAAGAATGATTATATAATGTAATTGATTAACAGAGACATTGCAATAAATGAGGGGAAAAAAACAACAACAACAACAAAAAACTGAACAGTCCTAAAAATAGCTTTTAATGTTATGAAAAAATAGATATTTTCATTCATTCATTTTTTAGGTTATGTTTATGTTTTCACAGGTTTTGTGAAATTCATCCATAAAAGGCCTGTTTCCACCTAAATAAAATATTAATTGTTTGCAAGCAGGTTTTCTGCTGCTGATGAATTTATTGTTTCAAATAAATAAATGCTAAAAAAAACTTAAATACTAAAAAAAAAAAAAACACAAATAAACAACACCACTAACAATAATAATAATAATAATATTAATACTGTATATAATGCACTATACAGTAATTTGGAAATTTTCTTTCTCATATATGGACAGTAATTAAACAGGCAACAACAGGTAATCAAACACAAATATTTAAACATCTTTACAAATTAATGTACATATTTACATATGCATGAGGAGCGCAGAGATCTTACTTTGCCATCAAGCGGCGCACGTTGTGAGCGAAGAG
>NW_015506133.1:271094-271481 GCF_001515645.1 Sinocyclocheilus grahami
TTTTCCAAGAGAAGGTTCCTTCCTTTAATACATTCTGCTCTGGCAGTGAAGCTCCACCTGCACTGCTTACTGTATGTTCATCTAGCACTACAGCTATGAAAGAGCCGAATGAAAAGCTGCGGAGAAATGAGGCACTTACGCTCCGGGCCCCTGCCACGTCCACGTGATAGTGTCCTGTAACGAGAAGCACGATCCATCAGCATTCACCACACAAACACACAGCTCAGAACAAAACACCTGCTGATAGGACGCTCCACACCATCAAACGAGCACAGTCAGAGATATCAATCTACTGTACATCAGTGTGTGTAAATGATGACAGCTTTCATGATTGGACTAATTATTATTAAAGGGGTCATATGATGCGATTTCAATTGTTCCTTTCTC